>NW_022639601.1:267305-271944 GCF_010583005.1 Odontomachus brunneus
ATATATATATATATATAAATCATAAAATACTTTCTTACAATATTATCGACCTTTTCTTTTATTCTTTCAGCAAGTTCTATTTTAAAAATAATTAAAAATCACAATATGTGTATATATATATGTATATACTATATATATTCATGTATAATAAAGATTTTTTGTGCAACAGTTTAAAATCAATTTATACTTAACAACTGCATCTTGTGTAACACGTTCGAATAGAATAAGAATATTAAATTAGTACATCTTATTACGCATATATATAAATAATTCACTTTTATTAAAAGAATATATTTTCATTAAATTGCGCGTATGCTGCTAACATATGCCCTACGTTTTAGTACTTTTATTCGAGAAATTTAAAAATAGCTGCTCAACAATCAATACTGTAAGAAACTTTATAAATATGTAACATTCTTGTGGAATGTACTAATTTCACTACGTGCTTATTAATACACAGGTATATGCGACAAAAAGAAATTAATTTATTTTGCGCACAAAGTTAAATGTATTAATTTATAATCATACTCTTTTGATATATAATTTAATGTTAAAATGGAAATATGTTGATTATATACAATATCAGAGTATCTGTGCTTTATATTAATGCTTCGATTTTTATGTATATAACACATAAATATAATGAAAGTACGAAAATATTACACGTGGCGAAGAATCATATTCGGGGGCGAACGCAACGTCCGTTCCACTGAACGTCAACGAATGAACAATTAACGCATGTACAATTGAAAAGAAATACACGTTTCGGTGTCAAACGCTAAAGCAATTTCTACCTATTTCTTGATCGTTTATTGCTATTCTTTTTCGCGCTATTCGTGGATTTATTTTTGTTCGAGTCTTTGCTATTACTGTGACATTCTTTCACGGGTGTGGACACGTGTTCTAGGTTACCGTTGGACATCGATCCGTTTGTAAACTGGATCGAGGAGTTATCCGTGCTATTGAGAGTCCCGTTATTTTGCACGTAGCCGGTCTGAATGGAGGTATGATTTTTCCCGCTAGACTCTTTGTTATTGCTAGAAGACAGCGTGTTCGAATTACCGAAGTTGCAATTGTCCTCGCTACCGCTGTTCCCGATCTGAGATTCTGACTCGCTGTATCGTTCAACTGGAAGCAGTGAACCCACATTAACGCCACGTAATAAACACAAGCGAAGAGAGAGATAGAGAAATAAAGAGAGAATGTATGTATGTGTGCGTGTGTGTGTATGTGTGGGTGCAAAAAACAATCGCAAGAGAAGCGACAGTGCAGCGTAGAGCATTTTTGCGCGTACACTCGAGCTGTGTTTACAGCAAACACGACTTTTCTTAAGTAGTTAGCAAGAAAAAACATTTACATGTACAATGTTTCCTTTCTCCATTGTAGAGTTAATGTCATGGTAATTGCGAGAGAGTCCAGTCTTATTCGGATATTTTTTTGTAAAGCAGTCATTTGCACTATATAATACACATGCATCATAAACATATAGAATATATTTATATAGATCAATAAAAAGATAACTACCACTGCGATTCATAACGAGGTATTGTTTGTATACCACTAAGTGCGCACGATACCTAATTCCGCTTAGAACTAAAAAAGTCTAAACCTTCAAGCTCTAGAGATCCCGTGTGACAATGAAAATTATGGTACGAATACAGTGAGATGCCAAATATAGATAGAATATTGATTCCGCTACCCCCTACAATGACTAGCCCCAATAATTTAATTCCTTTGGATGTGAAGCAATTGATACATGAAAATCAGTGCAAATATATATTCTGTTTGTAACAATGATATACAATAACAGTCAAATATCATTGATAAACATAAAAGACTACTTATGACAACATTTGTAAAGTTTCTATTGTTTCTACAAAAAAAAAGAGAGTAATAAAGGGAAATACAAATAAAAAAAATGTTATTTTTATAAACAGAGAGATAGTCATGAATATCCATTCAGGTCCTTACTTTTTTCTTGTGTATTCTCTACGAGACCGCTAACTGCCTGTAACAAGAAAACGATGCATATTAATTGAATATCAAAACTATATAATATACAAGCTGTCTGGCAATTCATAACACACCCGTTGTATACAAACATATACTTTCAAACTGAACAAAATGTTCTCTACTATTTTATAAATAACTATGTAGATTTTTAGCTACTAATTAAAGATTAGTGCATGATTGTGCGCGATAATGCAATCTTCTTTAATTGATAACTAAGCATCTACGTGGTCATTTGTAAAATGATAGAGGACTTTTTTTGTTCTATTCAGATCTAATGTACAAACGCGTCGTCATCACAGCTAATCTGCTATAAGCGCGCATAATTATTCGCCAATCTTTTTTAATCAAGATTCCTCGCCGCGAATCTCTCAATTGATGTCAGACATGTGAAAATATACGATAAAGATTGTTGCAAAATACTGAATCGAAATAAAAAATATATCCGTAAAGCGACACTTGCAATCGATTAGACACACTTGCAAAATAGTTTGAACGCTTTCTCTCTGCTCTAATCAATAAATTACCGTGAAATTAATGTAACAACACAACCTACTTCTTTAATCTACATTTTCTCATGATTTCATCACGTTAATTTTAGTTATTTATTGATTGCAAGAATAAAAGTGTTCAGAATATTGTATATGTCTACTCGATCGAGAATGCAAGTGTTATTTTATAGATGCATTTTTATTTCTACTTATTCTGCAAAAATTTTTTAACATGCAATTTCTCACTTCTGACGTTGTAAATCAAGATGATGGCGACAAGGAGTCAAGAGTTTTAATAGTCCAAAATTTTACATGTTTGTGAAATGGTAGAGCAATTTTATATTCAATTTGACAAGTTCCACCTTCACACAAGTATGTCATGAATTGTCAAAGACCCTGTAGACATAAGTTACAATGTATTGTTAACTAGATTTACAGGTAGCAGTAAACAAATTTTGTAAATTAATATTAAAATGTACATAAAAATAGTACTTAAAAATTAGTATTTACTGGAAAGATATATCCACTTACTGCCACAGATGTGATAGATGATTTAGAAAATAGTCTCTCAGCCTCTTTGAATTTTCTATTGCGCTTATCAGCTTTACTATTGGTGTTTTTGTTACTTGCTAAATACCTATCCCAACCTCTTATTATGTTTCCATATAATTGCGTGTCCTCTAAATAGCTTCCCTCAAAGGCGTATATTTGACGTTCTAGATTGGCTAATGTGTCCTGTAAAGAAGCAATTTGTATAAAAAAAATTGCACAAATGCGCTACAGTGTATCCAATATCATTAGTAAAAGAATAACAGTGGTGTAGTTTGTCTTGTGATCACTCATTTAGAGGTTTGTTCATTTTCGAAGAACTTCTGAACTAGTGCAATAGGTCAGATTGAGACAAATATACTTTGTCTCAACCTGATTTAATGTTGATGTGTACTAGTACAGAGGTCCTTCGAAAATGAACAGACCTTAGGTTATTCTCTAATAACATAACCTCATGTCCCTGTGAATCATAATCATGTGTTCTTACCGTTGCAAAATGAACGAAATTCAAGTGTCTCATGAGTCTTGTACATCGCGGACGTACATAAAAACGTCAGAATGTATTGTGTACGTGCATTTTACCTTGTATAAAATAAAAATTCTCACGATGTACTTACAGCGATTTCAGCTTTGCGTTTTACTAATTCCGCCAATTCAGCTCGCAAATCCACTGAGGATTTCGTGGACATTTTGAGATATATTGTGACAAATATTTTCGATTAAAATACTAAGAGGAAAAGGACGCGAAAAACTTTGATCAATTTGACACTCGATGCATTCACTCGCCACCGTTCGCTCAATTCTATTCCATTCCGAAAGTTGCCAGATTCTAGAAATAACAATGCGCCAATTGAGAAGGCCTACAACGCTACCTTCCGTCAATTTTTGATACATAACACGCCGCAAAGCGCCAAATTCGAAAAATATCTTTGAAACGTGAAAATTATGAACATTAAAACTTTGGCAACATTTACAAACCTATTACGTTCCCTTATAGAAATATCATACTAAGAATCATTGATAATTACTTATTTTCAATATTAAAAATACTAGATAATAAGTAATTATCAATGATTCTTAGTATGATATTTCTATAAGGGTTGGACAAGTGGCAATGTATAAATTTTAAAAAACTAAAAAAATGTATAATTATGTTTGCATCTATTTTATTATCAAAACCATTTGCAATATTTAAAGAAACATTTAAACAATATATAATATAACTTTGATATAACATCAAAATTATAAATACTATTTTATATTATAACTATTTCGTAATTGTCATACTAAAATAGAGGAGACCTAAGTCATGTTCTTTGTAGCTGCATTGCTGAACTGGGTACCTATTATTAGCTCCTGCACATAGGACGCGGTAATGCTTGCCGCGCGACAGCCAATCAATATGCTGTATTCCGTAATAACCTTCTAGCTCTTACGGAAAAACAATATATTGATTGGCTGTCGCGCAGATTTCTGCCGCGCGGCAAGCATTACCGCGTTCTGTGCAGGAACCATTAGTTTTACTATAGGACGGTATTTATAGTCCGATTTTATATTTAAGATCATCTTAAGTACTGTCTTAAAATGTC
>NW_022639601.1:271954-313205 GCF_010583005.1 Odontomachus brunneus
CTGTATTCCGTAATAACCTTCTAGCTCTTACGGAAAAACAATATATTGATTGGCTGTCGCGCAGATTTCTGCCGCGCGGCAAGCATTACCGCGTTCTGTGCAGGAACCATTAGTTTTACTATAGGACGGTATTTATAGTCCGATTTTATATTTAAGATCATCTTAAGTACTGTCTTAAAATGTCATGAACCAATCACAGAACCGTATTTGTATCTTAAGACATTACTTAAGACTGTCTTGAAATAAGATTCGACTATGAATACCGCCCATAGTATATGTATCAACTCCATCCAGCGCATTTGTATAGAGCATAATTACATTAAAGTGAGTAAAATAATAGATTATAAATATTCTCACGTTTGCTTATAATATTTCTTCATTTTATATATTATTTTTTTAGAATTAATATAACACACAAACAAAAAATAAAATAATAAAATAATAAAATTAATTACAATAATATAATAATTGTTATTATTACCTATATATATGATTCCTGAAATTGTTTTTCTGGGATATCAAAAGGATTTTGAGTATCTCTTAAAATTTTACGAATAATGTGTAAATTCTCGTTTCTTTCGTTTTGTTTTCATTAACTATCCACCATACAGCAACCGTCGTAATTGATTAACTTATTATAAATATGGATATTACTTTTCACGGGAAATATCAATTCGTATGAAAGTTTTCATTTTTTCACTTTTTTGCACTAAAATTTTCACTTTTTTGCTTTACGTGAAAATTTTCACTTTTTCACGAATTCATCCTAGGTGAAAAGATACATGATCGACCCCCTGGAGCCAAAGATTAAAGTTGAAGTTGAAACAAATCTCTCTAAAGCCCGTGTCAGACTATAGATTAGGATTGAAATTGAATTGAAATTTAGCCAATCAGAATAAAATTCACTAAGCTCAAGTTTGGTAAACTTTGCTCTAATTGCCCAATTTTTAATTCAGTCTCAATCTTAATCCGTAGTCTGATACGGGCTTAAGGGCCCTCACACGTGAAATGACATAACTGCATGTGCATAGCATAAGACTGTATGGACAAATGAGCATCGAGTATTTAGCCGCTATATTGATGCTTGATGCTCAATATTCGATGCTCATTGATCCATACAATCTTATGGCTTCTACACACAGGATGCGGTAATGCTTGCCGCGCGGCGGAAGTCCGCGCGACAGCCAATCAATATGTTGTTTTTTCAAAACATATGTTGTTGTTTCAACTTCAACTTTAATCTTTGGCTCCAGGGGGTCGATCATGTATCTTTTCACCTAGAATGAATTCGTGAAAAAGTGAAAATTTTCACGTAAAGCAAAAAAGTGAAAATTTTAGTGCGAAAAAGTGAAAAAATGAAAACTTTCATACGAATTGATATTTCCCGTGAAAAGTAATATCCATATTTATAAGAGCTAGAAAGTTATTACGGAAATCAGCATACGTATTAGCTGTCGCGCAAACTTCCGCCGCGCAGCAAGCATTACCACGTCCTGTGTGCAGGAGCCATTATGCAATGCACATACAATTATATCGTTTCATGTGTGAGGCTGAAGTCCCATGGCACGTATTTTTGCGTAACTGCGTAACTAATCACATTTTCCTATTCTTTTAGAAGTTCCAACAGAAATACTAAACGACGAAATCTATTGATTACGCGCTTACGCGATACGCAGAAAATACATGCCATGGGACTCCAGCCTGAGGGCCCTTACAGATGTCTCGCCTAAACTCTATAGGTGCTTTCAAGTTGCATATACTATGTTACACAAGTAATACCAACCAGTTTATTGGTTGTATATTATCTTACAAGATATTTTAGATAATATGTGATCAATAAACTGGTTTTGTGAGTGTCAAGATGTATTAAGCAATTGGAAAGCACCCTATATTTTCTCTATATTTTCCTTAAAGTTGGTAATGTTGGGATATCGACTGAATAATCCCTGGAACCAATGGCTTGGTTTACATCGTGCACTTGATACGCGTATTAAATAGTAACTTTCTATTAGATAATCTTAATATCGATGATGTATATAAATAACGATATATTAAGCTGGTATAATATTGATCAAGAAGATTTATTTTATCGATTGAATGCGTCGACGTTGATATGCATTGTCAATATTAAGATTATTTAATAGAAAGTTACTATATAGTACGCGTATCAAATGCATGATATAAACCAAGCCAATAATGAGCATTGATACAGTTCATAAAGTAGATTGACATATTCTATTGGACGGAAATGCACAAAATGTCTTTGATCTTTTATGTTAATAGGTCTAGGAAAAGGAAATAAATGAATGATCATTGATCTTCCTACTGATTTTTCATTGGTTGAATTTTGTTTAATAAAAAAGAGAATAGTAACGTATTTTTACAAATTGAAAACTTCCTCAACATGTTACAATATAAGTTACAATGGCTTGGTTTACATCGTACACTTGATACGCGTACTAAATAATAACTTTCTATTAGATAATCTTAATATCGACAATGCATATCAACGGCGACGCATTCAATTAATACAATATGTTTTGTTGATGAGTATTATACCAGCTTAACATATCATTGTTTATATATATCGTCGATATTAAGATTATCTAATAGAAAGTTACCATTTAATTTGCGTATCAAGTGCACGATGTAAACCAAGCCATTATAATAACGTTACACTATAGGTACGTAACATTGTATGTAATCATATGTTAAACATCAATATATCAACTCATGCATAAATAAAATTAATATTATTTATAATTATATTGCGGTAAATTATGTTGAAAAAAGTTAGATGATATCGATAATATCGATATCACTAATATCGATACATTTCACCTGATATTTTTTATATATCGATATTTTTATTTACGATACGTTTCGATACGAAATATCGAAACTTTCTACTGTATTGCCCATCCCTACTTGACGCTAGAGATTTTCCTGTATCTCATGAATTTTGCGATTTTTTTTCAGGAATTTCTGGGGAAATTTTACTAGAAATTCTGCAGGAATTATTTTTATCGATCTGGCAACACTGTCGTACACATAAGTATTTGCGAGCCCTGTGGGAAATTTGTAATATTAATGTAATGTTATTGTTACTTGATGTTTATTTGAATAGTTTTTAATCTTTTTTTTTTATTTTAGTGTCCAAACTTTAAGTATTGGAGTGAGTATTTCATTATAATGTATCGAGATTAAGTTATCCACATAGAATAAGTGATTATGTTTACAAATACAATATTTTAAGTAGATTTTTGTTGTGTTTTCTCTTTCCGCAGTAACCATGGTTCGAAAGTACGAAAGAAAAACAGCTAGAGCTAATACTCCACCTGATATTATGCTTAAAGCTGTCAGAGCTGTTAAATTAAATAACCTATCAATCCGACAAGTTGCTGAAAAGTTTAATATCAATTATCGTACGTTAACTCGTTATTGCAAAAAGATTCCTGAAGAGGAATTACTATGTGAGAATATTACCACCCCAACGATTTCTATAGGTTATGTTAAAGTCAGACAAACTTTCACTAACTCTCAAGAACAGGAGTTAATAAATTACATTCGGCATGCATCAGATATCTATCTTGGTCTTTCTACCAAAGAAGTCAAAATCTTGGCTTATAATTTAGCTCAGTATAATTCCATTAAGATGCCTGCATCCTGGATTAAAAATAAAATGGCGGGAGATGATTGGTTAAATGCATTGATGAAACGTCACAGTGATCTTCCAATTCGAAAAACAGAAACCACAAGTAAAACGAGAGAAATAAGTTTCAGCAGAGCTAATGTTGAGTTATTTTACAAGAATTTGGAAAGGATAATGACTTGTTATCATTTTCAACCTGAAGATATTTGGAACATGGATGAAATTGGAATAACAACTCTCCACATACCAAATAGAATGGTTGCTCGGAGAGATCAAAAGCAAGTTGAAAACAATATTTCAGCTGCACGTGGAAATTTAGTTACTGTGGCTTGTACTATATCTGCAAAAGGAGATCACATGCCACCCTTTTTTGTGTTTCCTCGTGTATATTTTAGGGATTATTTTATTGCATCTGCTCCAGCTGGAACAAGTGGCACTGCCAACAAGTTGGGTTGGATGGAAGAAAAAGACTTTGAAAAATTTTTAAGACACTTTCATGCTCACTCAAAGTGCTCGATTGAAAAACCAGTTTTGTTATTATTGGACCAACAAAGTTTACATCTCAGTATTGAAAGTTTAAACTATACAAAAGGAAATGGAATTGTGATGTTATCCTTTCCACAATATTGTTCACATAAATTACAACCTCTTGATAGAACAATATTTGAACGCTTCAAAGAACATGTAAATTCTGCTTCTAATGCTTGGATATTAAACAACCCTAACCACACAATGAATATTTATAATATCCCTGAAGTTGTTGCTGTTGCCTATCCTCTTGTCATGACACCAACAAATATTCAAGCAGGTTTTAAATGCACTGGCATATTTCCTTATAATAATGACGTTTTCTCAGACTTGGATTTCGAA
Organism: Odontomachus brunneus; assembly: GCF_010583005.1. Taxonomy (NCBI): domain Eukaryota; kingdom Metazoa; phylum Arthropoda; class Insecta; order Hymenoptera; family Formicidae; genus Odontomachus; species Odontomachus brunneus. The sequence goes on from NW_022639601.1 coordinate 276,477, forward strand.
TCAGATTTCATCACTGATGAATCATCTCTTGAAAAAAATGTAGTAAAGTAAGCATGAAATATTAGTTTACTATATTAATGTAATGTACTATTAATATAATATTGTAATAATATTATTGTAGGAATAATGACGAAGAACAACTTATAAAAGAAGATATGATAAAAATAGAAACAGCTAGTTTTTGTTCTTCAGAGTGTGATGTTTCTGAATCATTTCCTGAAGAGTCAGACAAAGTTTTTAAAATATCAAGTGATGAGGAGAAAGAAAAAATGGAAGATTTTCATTCTTCTAAAATTGGTCCAAGGAAAAGTCCTCGTAAGTATGCAAAAAGACAAGTAGCAACAACTGTTGCTGATATACCAGCAATAAAAAAACTGGAACTAGAAAATATAGAAAATAAGGACACAAATAAAAGAAAAAGTATCAAAATATCACTTAAAAAAATGAATAAAGAAACAAAAGATGAAAATTCTACTAAAAAACTCAAAGAAATTAAACAAGTGACAAAATGTAAGAAGGTTGCAAAGAAGAAGGAAGCTCTTAAAGAAAAAGAATGTTTTTGTACAATTTGCCTGAAATCTGATCCTGACAGTTTGTCTAAAGAAAAATGGGTCCACTGCACTCATTGTAAGAAATGGTCTCATGAAGCATGTATTTCTGTTGTATCATATTATACATGTCGCAAATGTGAGTCTATGTGAGCTCCTACATTATAAAATTGTTATATAATTCAGACTGCAATATGTTATTTACTGTAAGTTAAATCTTTATAAGAAATGCATACACCAAAAAAATTCTATTGTAAAAAGTTATCATTTTATGTCAATGATTGTGTATTAAGTTATTTTAATGATTATAAATTATTATTGTTTGACTTATTTTATGATTATTTACTAAAAACTACAAAAAAGGTAGTGCAAAAGTTTTACCTTGTATTTAACTTTAAAAAAATTATCATAAAATACTCATAAAAGTTAAATATATATTTTATAATTAAATTATTACTATTTTAAGTGATTATTTTATGAAGTACCTGATTACGTAACTTTAACTTTACTAAATTATTAAGATGTATTAGAATTATAACTATTTGTATTGTTTCTTCTATATGAAAAACGTGACATGTCTCAGATTGTATAATGATCAATCTTGGATTTATTATATGTTGTCATATTTGTATAATTTAATTTATAACTAAGGCCACGTTCTGTGTTACGCATATGCGTGCATTTATCTATATGTTATGTATATTGTAGGAAATGCGCGCCTCATGCGCAACTCGGAACGCACCCTAAGTAACTTTATTATGTATGTGTGTATATATATATATAAAAGAGTTTTTTCTAAATCTAAGAAATGTAGCAATGTTAAAATGTGCGTGACAAAATAAAATAATGTATAGATTTTTTTAAATCAGTCTCTAAAAAATGCAACAAACCATCATCCTTACTGCCTATTGCATTGTCTAGCAACTATCCTACATTTAATTTCACAACTCTTATGTTTCTTTCCTGCAAGTTTTAACAATATCCTTATTACAGTAAAATATACGAAAATGTATCTGGAAACTAGAGACTTCAAGTTGTAGAAGCCCATACAGAATAAGTATCTAAATACCTTGTTCACCTCTTGATAAGCTACCTGATAGTTAAATCATATATTTATCTCTGTCAAAGTTTGAAGAAAAAACGAAAGCAGATATGATCTATCAAGTAGCTTATTAAGAAATTGGGAAAATCGGCTCTTAGAGACATCGTAAAGAATATTTGAACGACATTCTACTTACTTCAGACATCTTTAGAGTATCTTTAAGATGTAATTTACCCCTTGTCCACAACTTTGCTTTAAGCCGTAATAAATTAACCAACTACAGTCGATTATATTAAAAATAATGAACTGTGGTAGGTCAATTTCTTACGGCTTAAGAATTAAAGCAAGGTTGTGGACAAGGGATACGACACTTGTGCTATTTGGGATGCTTCTCTAGCAATTTCATTATTATTATTTTTGCAGAAGTTACAATCCATTGAATTCTACATATTTTTCGTAATCGAGAAAAGTAAATGAAACTTGTAGTTAATAAATTATTTTTTCATTTATTGTACTACAGACTTTATTAGTCGCTCCCCTTTGACAAAAAATTAAAGTCGCAGCACGATTTAGCGGCGAGCAAAAAGACGATCTTTTTATTTCTCAATAGTAATAGATTCAACACCAAACAAATAAACTTCTATCCAGCAGTTCAACTGAATAGTGGGTCGAAAATAGAATTCTTTCTCTGTCTGTGTCTAATACCGAAAAATAAAAATCTATTTTCCTGATATTAAAGTATTAGACTGAACGATTGGGATGAGTCATCGCTCGCGCGTATACATACGTATACATAAGGTGAAATGAAAGTTTCAGAACGAGCGTGGGATACATATTACAGCGGTGGGGGAGAACCGAACCTTTGAACTTCCGTATAAGGTTGCTCTGAGTAACCGTGGCTTTCCAGCTATTTACTTATGTCTCACCGCGTGCCTCGATTATTTCGTGTGATACAAACTGATATTATACACGTAATATTTCATACGTAACATGTGATCTTTAGTCTTTGGATCACAATCCATCATCTTATTATCTTCATTTTCTTTATTATCCCCCCTGCTTATCTTCGGGATTACCTATAGTTATATGTAGTAAGACAAAGAATGGATGGGCGTTTCTTCCATTTCGGGGAATGAACGCTTACGTTCGTTCGAACGAAATGCGGACGAACTTTCAGGAAGATCAGCAGCTGCATCGTGAGTACATCGAAAGAGAAGGACACGAGAAAGTTCATGTTGTAAATTAGGATTCTTCTAATTAAATTAGGATAATTAGAGCGATAAAATAAAATAGATGTATAACATGAAATTACGTGAACCTAAAATAATGCAAACTTCTAAAAAAACATCTTAAAGATGTCTGAGGTAAAAAGGTAAAAGACGTCTAATATCCGTTTCTACCAACATCAATTAAAGCTTAATTTACATGTTCAAACTCTATTCAGATAAAAATATAGATTCAAATAAAAACGTGACGTTGATTTAAACGTAAATGAGATATCATCTTTTAGAAATTTGCGCTGCTTCTAGAATTTTCACGAATTATGCACCAATTGTTACTTTATCAAGATAATTGATATTACATTAATTACCCAGATATAATGTCTAAAATCTTTAAGATGTCCTTCAGACGATTTACGTATAAATGTCTTTAAGGCGCCTTAAAGATTATCTTTAAGACGTCTTATGTTCCGATTTTAAACATTATGTTGTCTGGGTACTCGCAATCTTGTCCCAGACAATATATGTCCTGAGATCATCCTAGTTATACTCAGGACGTACTTTTCAAGCACGTTTTAGACATGATCCTGGAATTTGGGTTATGTTCGATGAAAAACGTCTGGCTTCTAATAACCCATACAGTACAAATCTTCAAATGAGGTTCTAAAGACGTTCTAAGAACATTCATACATTCTAAGAACGTTCCAGAACATTCTCTGAAGACTTTGTGCTATCTGGTAATTTTTAAAGATCAAAACTTGATTAGAATCCATATAAAGTTAATGATCAAAACTAGCTTATTGAATTCTAGTCTCCAATCTACAAATCTCTATTTTCAATATTCAGTCTAATACAGACTTTATATCAGTGATAGATGACATCGATTTTAGAAAGAGACATTAGGTCTGTCCTCTTTAGTTGATGAACTGGCTGTTCATTTAAAATATTATAAAATTTTATCAAAGAAAAGTCAGAGTTGGAGTTCAAAACTATATATACAGCAAGCATACCAAATCTTTGCTTTAATATTTTTCATAGAAATGCTAAGTACCCACTAGGATCCAGAATGTATTTTGAATAAATTTGATATTTAAACTTATAATAAATTTGCGGATATATGTAAACTTATAAAATAAAAGCTGAATTTCAATCAAGCCTTAATCTGAGTTCAAGTCTTTGTCTGAAGCATGTTGATAGCTCACATCGAGACTCAACTGACGTTAGTCGAGACTGGCATAAAACGTTCGTTTATTATTTATAAACGGACATAGCGGGATATACGTTTACGCGCGACGGAGCGTGTCCAGGCGAGTCGCATCCCGCCGGCCTGAAAAATTCTACCTCGGTGTATCATCGGCGAGAATCGATCGTTGCCAAGCATGCGGCTGAGCTATTATGGTCGGCCTTTCCAGCCGTTCACCCCGACCCAGCAAAATCGATGAAACAAAAGCGAGACCGCATATGGCAACCGAGGAGAATTTGGGACTACATGTTTCGAGCGACGAGATTCTCTCGGTGGAAACAATCGAAAGCGGCGTAATCGCCAGGTTCAATATTCCGTGCACGCGAAAAAGATCCTTACATCGTAAATGTCACTTCGCTCACAGGCGAATATAAGCGCGAAAATCACGATCGAGTGTTCAGGACGTGCGAATTTGCGCCCCACGAAACCCCGTTGGCGTCAACCGTAATCCCGAAAACGGCAAGAGGCGATTATTATTCGCCAATTTGGCGAACTCGCGACCGTCGCTGCGGCGTTCTGCGGTCGGCGGGCGACCAATCGCGCGTGGCAGCTGCGCCACGGCGTCGCCAGGCAGCCAATGAGCGGCCGCCAAGCGGATCGATCGTCTGGACTATAAAAGCCGTTGCCTGGAGAACGCCGCGCATTAATCGTTTGATTCCGACGAGACGTGCGTGGTTGATAGCGGAAGCTCCATTACTTGCTGCGTCTATCGACCGCTCCTTTTCTTCGTTGAAGCATTATCCGTTAGGAATAAAGTAGCAAAATGGTGAGTGCCGTCAAAGTTCAAGAGTGCGCGACCGGGGAAGAGCCTGAGGAACCACGGCGACAGATTTGCGAACGGCTCGCTGAGACTTCTCGGTGATCCTGTCGTGGACGCGCTGGAACGCGCGGCCGGCCGGCTCCGCCCTTTCTCTGTCGCCATGGATGACTCATCCTCTTCGTCATGACGCTTCTCGAAATTCGTAGAGTTAATCACTGCGTATCGTCGCGATGTTCCTATTATGCTAGTGTGACGTCGGAGAGTCATGAATCTTGCATGAAAATTCGTGTCATTTAGCGTTGACATAACGCTCTGACAATTTTATATCGGAATTCAGTGCTTTTTAGCTAGACTATGCACATAAAAAATTACATACTACATTTAAGCTAGTATTGTTTCAAGTATTTTATAAGAGTTTATATATCCGCAAATTTATTATAAGCTCACCATAAATGTTAAATTTATTCAAATACATTCTGAATTTTAGTAAATTTAGTATTTTAATGAAAAATATTGAAATAAAAATTTAGTAGTTTTATTATATGTAGGTTTGAATCCACTTCTTCTCGAATAAAATTTTATAATATTCTAAATAAGCGATCAGTTCATCAGTTAAAAAACTTTCCTAATATCTCTTTCTCTAAAATTGGACTGATATAAAGTCTGTATTCGTCAATTTTGATCATAGCTTGTTTTATATAGATTTCAATCAAGTTTTGATCTTTAATTTGTAATCTTCTGTTTTTAATAACTAACCTGATATAAGCTCAAATATTACAAATTGAAGATTGCAGATTAGAAATTAAAAACATTTAAGATTGTCCTAAGTTCATCGTGAAGTGCTGTAATGACTTTATTAGCTGTAAAATAAAATAAAGACTATCATAAATATAAATTTGGGCTGTACCATCCTATAGAATTTGATAAATTAACTAATTTTGACTTTGCTTTGTCACAATTATCAAGTTCTAATCTGCAATTTCAATTTCTAATACATAGTTTGATATAGTCAAATATTGCAGATTAGAGACAAAATAATACTCGCAGACCAATCTTATTTTTAAGATTGTCATAAGTTCATTTTAAGATGCTGTAAAGTTACTTCATCGATTGCATGGTATTGTAAAGTAAAATAAAGCCAATTTTAATCTCTCATCTCTTAGAATTTGACAAATTAATTAATTTTGATCTTGATTCACTTTGTACCAATCCTGATCATGTCTCAATATGCAATTTCCAATATTTCGATATAAGCTTAAGTACTGGAGGTTCAGGGTTGCAGATTGAAGATAATATTCAATGTCCAAGATTGTCTTAAATTCACTTTTAAGATCCATCTACAATAGGATTGGCAGTAGATAGTAAAATGTAAGCAAATTGATCAATCATAGTTGATTATTAATAATTGACTGTAGTCAATTTGCTTACGTCTTACTGTCTACTGCCAATTCCCATAACAGATGGACCTTAAGGTGTTGTAAGGCCAACTTTACAAAATGTAGCAAGCCTTTTAAATCATAAGAAATTAACAAATTATAGTGGAATGTAAAGAGAGTAATCAACTATGATTGGTTAATTTCTTATGGCTTAAAGCTTATTGCAACTATTATAGAGCCGGCCTAGGGGCTATATCCTTAAAATAAAATAAAGACTCTTAAATATAAAGTTTGATTAAATAACACTCTGAAATTCGACGAATTAAGTAATTTTAGTCTTGATTGATTTCATGCAATTCCAATCTCCAATCTTCAATCTGCAATTTTCTAGATGTTTTTAATACCTAGTTTGATACAAACTTAATGCTCACTTATTCAATTTTTTTGTTTTCAGCGCGAGTGCATCTCAATTCACGTTGGTCAGGCTGGAGTACAGATTGGAAATGCCTGCTGGGAACTTTACTGTCTGGAGCATGGCATCCAGCCGGACGGGCAAATGCCATCCGACAAGACCATCGGTGGTGGCGACGACAGTTTTAACACTTTCTTTAGCGAGACTGGTGCTGGCAAACACGTTCCTAGGGCGGTATTCATCGACTTGGAGCCAACAGTAGTCGGTTCGTATTTCCTTCAGTTTTCTACAATACACAGGAGAAAATTGAATAAACGTTTCTAAGTTGACATATCCATTTTTTAGATGAGGTTCGCACCGGCACTTACCGCCAGTTGTTCCACCCTGAGCAATTGATCACGGGCAAAGAAGATGCCGCCAACAATTACGCTCGCGGTCACTACACGATCGGCAAGGAGATTGTCGATTTGGTTTTGGATCGTATCCGCAAGTTGGCTGATCAATGCACTGGTCTTCAAGGATTCCTCATCTTTCACTCGTTCGGTGGCGGCACCGGCTCAGGCTTCACCTCCCTGCTGATGGAACGTTTGTCCGTGGATTATGGCAAGAAATCAAAACTGGAATTCGCCATTTACCCCGCGCCCCAGGTCTCCACCGCCGTTGTCGAGCCGTACAACTCTATCCTGACCACGCACACCACACTGGAACATTCCGACTGCGCTTTTATGGTCGACAACGAGGCCATTTACGACATCTGTCGTCGTAATTTGGACATCGAGCGACCGACCTACACGAACCTCAACAGACTGATTGGACAGATTGTGTCCTCCATCACTGCATCCCTGCGCTTCGACGGCGCCCTCAATGTCGATCTGACCGAGTTCCAGACCAACTTGGTACCTTACCCGCGTATCCACTTCCCTCTAGTGACGTACGCGCCGGTAATCTCTGCGGAGAAGGCTTATCATGAACAGCTATCCGTCGCCGAGATCACCAATGCCTGCTTCGAGCCGGCCAATCAGATGGTCAAATGTGACCCTCGACACGGCAAGTACATGGCCTGTTGTATGCTGTACAGAGGCGACGTCGTGCCCAAAGACGTGAATGCCGCAATCGCGACCATTAAGACAAAGCGCACCATCCAGTTCGTCGACTGGTGCCCGACGGGCTTCAAGGTCGGCATTAATTATCAGCCGCCGACCGTCGTACCTGGTGGCGACCTCGCCAAGGTGCAACGTGCCGTCTGCATGTTGTCCAACACCACCGCCATCGCAGAGGCTTGGGCTCGATTGGACCACAAGTTCGATCTGATGTATGCCAAGAGGGCGTTCGTGCATTGGTACGTCGGTGAGGGTATGGAGGAGGGCGAGTTCTCGGAAGCGCGTGAGGATTTGGCCGCTCTCGAGAAGGACTACGAAGAAGTCGGTATGGATTCCGCAGAGGGCGAAGGCGAAGGAGCTGAGGAATACTAAAAGACACGCTTCGCTCTTTTCATGTTCGAAATGTTTCCGCATTTCTTTTCCTTTTTTCAATCGTATAACGGGACACAAGTCTAAATAAACTATCTGATTTGCAAGTATAATGACGTGTTTTGAATTCACTATATTCCTATCTTGACGGAGCCGTCCGTTTAATGATTTAATTACTTAATATTGTTTAATTATTTATATTATTAAAAAATTATGTGTATTGCGAGCCCCACTTTCACAAGAAATAGAACCTATTCCTCCTTTTTGTCTTTCTTCTTTACACGAGTTGCACGCCGACTTGTCCATTGTTCCTGCAATGCTTAAAAATTACGATAGGCAACCGAATCATTTCATGAAATAATTGACTTTTTTTTATGTTTCTTGTTAATACGACGAAAATGAAACGGGTAATTTAAATTTCTCCGACGTTTAAACTATAGAACGTTTTAAGTGATGAGTCAAGATGGTTTGTTATCAGATATCGATCGTCCACTTATCAACCGATGCATTATCGCGATTATAGTGGGTCACTGGATCACACACACGTATGTAGTTTTACGACTCTGCATTCTCGAGCGGGTCCGGTGTGAGGATATATGGAGAGAAACGATGCGAGAGCGTGACCGACGGATCAAATCGATCCGTAGGCTCCGCGAGCAGAAATGCGTGATATCGTGTAAGAAATACAATTTTTCTTCCACAATTTGCTTCTTCTATATTTCGTACAAATGCAACGAGAGAGAGAAAATTGTTAAACTCCTTACAAAATACTATTATTTCGGCTCTTTTGTTGATCTAAGAAAAAAGTAGTGTGATATGCATATATATATGCATACATATGTATACGAATTTTATATATGTACATAAAGTTATCATCAATAACATTATTACATAGAGCTTTTATTAGAAAACTTAAAAAAATTTTTTTAAATTATTTTATGCACACACACACGATTATAGCTACAAATACGAAACACTCTGAATACGATATAAATCAAAAGCGTGTGTTACAATATCTTTAAAAGAATGAACATTGAAAATCTAGAGAATTTTCAAAAATAGCTTTGAAATCAACCAAATATTTTTCGTGCTCAGAGATACTGCGATAGTGTAGAAACTTCTCCCAAACAGCATACATCTTCACAGGCCACATCCTCTAAATTCTTATTCTAAGAACGTTCTTAGCACATTCCTTGGAGATGTGCTGTCTGGTTTCTTTGGTCTCAGATATTTCAGATGTCAATACATTAGTCCATAAATGTGTTAAGTGACTTTTTAAAAACAGAAAAATGACGTAGTCTATATATATCCAAATATAAATATTTAAATGTATCTCTGGAAAAGTCTTGTTATTGATATTTAAATATTAACTAATGCATCAATTATTTTAAATCTGTACATTGTTAGTGATAATTAGGGTTGAATAAATTAATATTGTTTAAGTTGTCTTTTAAATTAAGTTTAAATTTAATGGGTTGTTAAATTAATTTAGTTAAGTTAAAAGTTATGTAAACAAAAATTAAATTAAAAGTTAAAATTAAATTAATTTATTTAAAGTTTAAAGTTAATTATACAAAGCAATATGTATTCTTTTGCCTAATTAGTTTTATAAACATAGAATTCAAAAATAATGCGTAGAAAATAAAAAATAATGCTATTGGTATTATTTTTTATTTTCTATATGTTGCATTATATTTTTTATATTCTATATGCTATAAGCAACTTGCAATGATTTCAATATTAATAAATTATTTTAACCTTATAAAAAAAGTTTATAAGTTAAAGTTGATTCATAAATTTAACTAAGTTAATTTAAAAGTTATAACACTTTTAACTTAACATTTAACTTATTAACTTATAAATTAATGATTGATTAACTATACAGAAAAAGAGTCATTCCGGTTTTAAAAATATCTTTAATTTTTACATGTAAAATAAGATTATTACATAACGTTAAATGAAGATAAGTTATTTGCTCCAATATATGATTCGACAAAGAAAAATATATTCTTATTATTCAAAAATAATTTTAATGAATAGGAAGCACAAAATATTAGATTGAGAGTATGATGTTTTTAAATGTCGAGAAAAGATGTCATTATCATCAAAATAATTATATCTTATTTCTTATAATTTATTATAATATTCAAATAAAATTATAAAATCATTATTGAAATTTAGAGAATTTCAAATTCTTCTAACAAAATAACATGTCGTTACTTATATATGAAACAATGATTATTAATTTGAGTATATTAGTTTGATATCTATTTTTTTGTATTTCTTAATCTTGGTAATAACATAGACAGGCTTCAGCATTTGCAGATACATTCTTTAGACGTTCATTGTTATGTCTCGTTTATTTAGATCGCGAGCTATCGAGAATCTCTCCAACATCTTCCTCTTTTTATTGCCATCTCGATGCACGAATGTTTACAGCCGTAATCTCATTTAAGTCAGCGAGGTGTACGCACCATTGAGCAGCGATAAAGCGCTCTTGACATACGCGAGGAAAGTAGAATTCTTCGTGATAAGTGTTCTCGATATACTGTTGCACGATGTGTAACGCGGCAACGTAGAGTATCGGCTATCGTATAAATATCCCCCGGACGTATTTCAGCATTACAGAGTCATTCGGTGCGTTTGCGCTTTTATTAACGACGGCCATTCACGAAGTGGATTTATTCCGCGGCTCTTTTACGTCGCGATGACAACGGTCATCCGTAGTTTCTTTTCGCGATCGCTACCGGCGGTTTCGTGGCAGGTGCTGCGCTGGGTAGGAGGCCGGTTTCAGTCACCGATGATACATTCGCCGGTTCAGGGGTATAAATGAAGGACAATGACCTAATTGCGCGCAGAACGCCTCGTGCTTCCTCGATGGTCAATCAACGGGCGCGCGCGTGTTGATTCTCACCCGATCATTTATAAGCGCACATATCGAAACCACTCGGCCGGTTTTGTGCGGAATAGCGTATAAGAGAACCGGGAAACTCGCCGTGCAACCGGAATCGGTGCAGTTTTGTATGTTGCGGTTGATGAGAACGTAAGTCGCCATGAAGGTAAGAATTTCACGAACATTTAGACTACACTCATCGAAAGTGCACGCACTGTTGCACGCACATTTTACGCGCATTGTAAATTATAATTGTAATTGTAATTTGTGCGGGGAACGACAACAGGAGCGCGCGACACTGCATTCGCGAGAGAGAATTATTATTGTGTAAAAGATAATATCTATAATAATATTTATTAGTAATAATTATTATTATAAATTTTTTACATTATAATTACATATTTATTAATAATTAATATAAGAGTTATTTTTTGATGTGATGATGAATGATGATAAATTATTCATAATTAATGCTAAAAGTTATCTCTTACAGTAATAATGAATGATGATAAATTGTTAATAATTAAAACTGTCGTTTCAATCAACTCTACTTTTCGTCGATAAAATCACAATCGATTTGACCAAATCATGACGTCAAGTGACAACGAGGTGGGATTGACTTCGACAATGTTCGCAAGTGCTAATTAAAACCCAATAAATATTGAGTAACAGTAACATTACATTAATGTTATAATGTTAATATCGTTATATATATTGTTGAGCTTTCCGCTCAACAATATATATAATAACTATGATATACAACATGTGTTAACATTGCTCTTACATTGTCGAGTGGGAAATTATGTTAATGTAATGTTATTGTTATTTCATATTTATTAGGAAGAACTGACGATCAAAGTGAAAAAAAATACAATAGCAATCATCACTTCCAGGCTTCCTTCATTGATTTTGGAAAGTTCAGAAATTGTGTCATTCCTTAATTACAAAATTACTGATCAAATTGTGCGAGATATAACAGCGGGCGAACGATTTGGCGATGTCACATCCGAGTTTCTTTCTGCGCGAGAATTTTCGGGCTTCCTCCATTGATTTCGGAAAGTTCAGAAATTGTGTCATTCGTTAATTACCGATTAAATTGCGCGAGAAGTAATAGCGGGCGAATGCCTTTCTGCGCGAGGATTTTGGGGGCACGGTTGTCCGACAAAATCGTGGCCTTGGGATCCCATACGCGTCTCACTCCACTTGGCGTGCGAACGGCGGTTTTCACCGATCAAGTTCAAGGACGAGGGTATCCCGTGCGCTTTCGTCGCCGCGTTCGATGCGCACGGGTCGCACGCCCGCGGCCAAACGTTTTCTAATCCGCGCCCGACGATAATTTCCACATGCGCGCACTAGCTGCGTTTCCTTCGCGACCTCGCGGAGCTGGTTAGGCGCGCTTTTCCCGTGTCGATGTGGCACAGCGTCCCACTTTTCGCTCGTCCCACCGACGACGATACGTCGCTGACAGTGTTTGCTGGTATCTAGATGAAGCCATTCAGATAGTCATCTAAATGAGGGAAATCGAAACATCTCATCTCTATCTAGATGGTAAAGACATACAAGACCTGTTCTTTGTAGCTGCACTACTGAACTAGTGCAATAAGTTAGAGTGAGAAAACGTATATTTATCTCACTTCAATACTGCTGTTCAGCAGTGCAGCTACAAAGAACAGGCCTATAGCATCTTCCTCGTCATTCATCCTCGTCTTAGACTATATGCTATCTTATCTAAGAGATTTAAGATGTTTTCGATACGATATCCGACAATAGAATTTACTTAGAGTTTTTAGTTAGTGACAAAGACCTTCTCTTAAAAAAATATATAATTTATATATATTTATATATATATAATTTATATACCAATATATAATTTATATATATTTATATATATATAATTTATATACCAAGAATGACTTTAAAAATAAGCCTATTTCTAGTAGTAGCGGAGATAAAGATTTCTTTCACGATATTATTATATTATGAAAAGATCGATGTTGTTAGTGTGTAGCCAGTTATTCAGCAGTAACATCGAGACACTTTCCTATTTAGAACCGAAAGTACTTGCATTCTCTGACAAATTTCCCTAATGCGAAAACTTTCTTCAAGTACAATACATCACTGCCTTCATTGGCGCCAGTAGAGCGCCTTTTTAGTAAAGATGTGCGAACTATTCGAATTCGAGTCGAATCAAATGAAATTCGACTCGATTTGAATTCGAATCCCTATGATTCAAATCTGAATAACTCGAAAATTTCGAATCGAAAAGATTTTAAATATGAATCGCTCACATTAGCATTAACGAAATACTATTAAAGACATCCAGCTTTACGAGCATGACTCGAAAAGTTTGCTATATATTAAGATTTTCTTCAAAAATATTAAAAGAAGATAATGGCTTCTAGATAAACTCTCACCGACAACTGTCGAATTGATATGTGTCATTGTACAGCTTTTAAGACTAGAACTATATTCCATACACGTTTACCGACTATATATTATATATCTCTTACCTTAAAATAAATTGATATCACATAATCAGTGTTATCTCTCTTATACCGAAGTCACTATTTTCATGTTGAATTCAATGATTATTAATGAATATTAATGAATATTTAATGATATATTAATGAATATTATGATTATTAATGAATATTTAATGATATATTAATTAAATATTCTTTCAGCGATTTGATTTAAATTCGATTCGATTCGAGTAAAATTTCATCGACTCGATTTGATTTGAATTCGAAATTGAAATCTGAGATTCGATTCAATTCGACATAAAAAATCTTTGATTCGCACATCTCTACTTTTTAGTACAGGATAATAAATAAAAACCATAAACCAATTTAATCCATGTACCCCATAAAAATCATTTATCAAACGATTCTCTCTTTCGCTTTTGAAAAAAAACTCTTGTTTCGAAAAATGAAAACTTATAAATAAAAGTATGAGTGCCGTTTACATATCCTTATTATCTGAGTAACTTTTTTTTATATATTTGTATAAATTGTTTAAAAAGAATCTAAAAAACAATCTAGATAAATTACATAACCATTTCACTTTTTATCAAGGCTGCGTGCGTTTTGGGTGCTTACACACTGCAAGCGTCATTCTATCTTCCTTCCGTATGTAATGAACGATAAAGATAGAATGACGCTTACAGCGCGTGAACGCTCAAAGCGAATGCAGCTCTTGATGCTTTAAAAGCGAAATCATCTCCATCTCATCTAAGATGGATTTACGGATTTTCATCTCGTCTTCATCTAGATAATTTTAAAACCATCTAAGCGCAACACTGGGTCGCTGGATTACTCCCTGTCGACGTGGACGTCATGTCCGTGCGTTATGGCCGACGAAAACGGTGGAGTCGCACGACGACCGTCGACGTGTCAATATGCGGTACCGTAAGGACCGACTCGATTCGTCGTATTGACCGCTCATGACTTTCAACTTCCTGTTGCTGGTACGCGTTCGCTTCCTCTATCCACTCTTTAGCATCCCGTATAACTGTCGAGTCGCCTCCCATACAGCACGAATATCCAAAATCCTAGAGATATCAAATATCATACGGGTTATAAGTATTCTTTCAACTAACAAAAATGTGATCAAACTGCATAATATAAATAATTCCCAAAAGATGAAAAGAGTTAAGTAAATCAGACGATAAGTACATTCATCTTTACAAGATTACCTTTGATATTTACAAGATTTGTTCAACTAGAAGAAATCATTACAACAGGTTCCTCAAGATTGTTGAGTAAGTTACAATACGCAGAGTTTGGATGTACCACTCAGTGGCTATCGACAGATCTGGCTCGCTCGATAAATTCTCGTCATGGAGAAACATAAATGAGCAAGCTTCATCACTTGAAGCTTAATATAATATGTAAGCGTATGTGTATTGCTTGAGACTACCTGGGACTTGACTGTATAGGACCGCCCTTTTTGAAGTCGTTTTCTGGCTTCTGCCACCTTCAGTTGTGAACTATTATGTCTTTTATTCTTAAGTTGAAGTTGTTAATTATCTTTCAGATAATAAACAGAATAAACGCCGTTTAAATTAACGGTATATCATGGGTACATATCACATAGAGAAAGATTTTAATGAAATATTACATTATTCAAGGGAGAAAAGTTGAGTTACTCATTGATATACTTGACAGCTCATTTAGTTATCGTTACTTTTCGGAATAGTCAAACCAATACCGTGGTTAAACAATTTTATTGAATGCTTAGCTCGTTTGATATAAGAGATTACAAGAACATCAAAAGTGTGTTGGAAGAATTAAGACAATTAATTCATCATATACAATCCACAAATTAAGTTTGCTCAACTCGATTCTAGTTCTAATCAATGTTTTATAATGTAATAACAAGTTATAACAGGTAAGAACCTAGAAAACTAATATACGGTTTCTTTGAATGGATAAACGAACAGGAGAGAATACGAACATTTCAATAATGATAATTTTTGATGATTAATTTGATGATTTCTGATAACAAAAGGGTTGGGAGCGTTTGAAAATAAAAATAAATTTAATGGAAAGAATAACTTTGCTGGAAAAATAAATGCAGGGGAGAGAAAAAAGATCGTTCTGTCCTTCTGTTAGTTTCTTCAAATATCTTTCCGAGTAAGTAAAATAAAAAGAGAGAAACCGACATAATAATGATGTATGATTCTAAAATCGCAGACGATCAGTTGGATCTGCTGGCTTCTTGCCGTCTGCATCTGCCTTTCCGACGCGAAAAGTAAGATCAGGAGACCTTTGCCGCCGTCGTACGCGCTCGTTCTGAAGAAACCACGGCCCATTAGTCACAGAATATCCATGGGCAATACCATTCATATTGGCGGTAATTTCCCTCAGAGAGTACCCTACAAGCAACAATTACAGGTCAATTACAGGTGAAGCCTCAATGACTGAATATTTTCATTCGCTTTACGTCATCTAACATTACATGAAGATATGACGAATCTCATTTCCCATTTCAGAGTTCGTCGGCCAGTGTACAATGTCTTGCCGATTGGCTGGAAGAACCAAGTCCCGATACGCGCGACTTTGAACAATCGCGCGGTGCTGCCGCAACGCGCTCCCGTCAAGGAGTTTCATTCTGTGAACAAGATGCCGGAATACAGTCCGGAATATAGACCGGAGCTGGTGGTCTTGCCTGCCACTCATCGAGGAAGCATCGATGACGATAAAGGGCCCATCCACACGATTCCAGCACCGAACTTAAGCCCGGCCGATAAGCCTTACAACTCGGCGAACGACCTGAAAGACATCGCGGATCGCCGTCCGTACTCGAGTGATCTTAATTATCACGCCACTGCGCAAAGTAAAGTTTACGCTTCTCTTGCATTAAATTAGATTTGTTGAACATGAGATCAAGTATTTCTCCTTTCGCAGGGTTGGAAATGGCTAATTACCTTTTTAAATTAATTGTCGTGTTTAACTGACATTTAATATGAGCCAATTCGATAGAAGGCCATTTAATTAAAGATTGATTTCAACAAAATCAATTGAAAACCGTTTGATTGACGATTGACTTCAACGAATTCAATTAAAGACCGTTCAATTGACAATTGATGTGAGAGAAGAAAATCAAAGATTGTTCAATTAATAACTGAATTAGATAAATTTAATTAAAAGCCGCTTATTTGATGTTTAATATGAGCAAAATTAAAGGAAAAGAAGAGAGAAAACTGCGTGATGTCAGTATCCAACATCACCTTAATTGAATGATCTTCGATTTTCTTCACTCATATCAATCGTCAATTGAGCGGTATTCAATTGAATTCGTTGAAATCAATCGTCAGCTAAACATTTTTCCAACAAATTTGCTTGAATCAATCATCAATTAGTTAGACTGAAATATATTTGTTGAAGTTGAATATTAAAATGAGAAAAATTTAATTGATATTTTTACAATTCTGTTGAGCAATGATATTCTTGCCAATTAGCATAAATGTCTAGGAGCTGTATTAATAGTCGTTACTTGAAATTTGCCTCAAGTAGGATTTGAATTTAAAGTTAGTCGTAAATAATACAACTGAACTCTGACTACAAATGTAGTGTCACGTGTATTATATGATTCAAGTAAAAAACTTAAATCTAACTTTAAATTCCGATATGAATATCTCATGTAGGACAAATTTCGAGTAATGATTATTAATGTAAAACTTAAAGACGTTTTAGGTCTATATTAATAATCGTTACTTGAAACTTGTCTTAAGCGAGATATGCAGATCTGAATTTAAAGTTAGACATAAGCTTTTTAGTTGAATTATATATTTAAATATAATGTCACAAATATTGTATGATTCAAATAAGAAACTCGGACATAATTTAAAATTCAAATCTAAGTATCTCACTTGAGACAAGTTTCAAGTAACGACTATTAATACAGACTTTAGATACGTTTGAAAAATATTTTACTTGTAGAAATTTCTTAAATATATTTTAGACATTTCTGCTGACTGGACACTGTTACACATTACTTTTTTCAATAAGGATTTAATGACGGTGTTATCTTTCTTCGTTAATAACAGTAACAATTAAACGAATATAATTGTTACTTTTATTATTATTTTGTACATGCAAAATACATATATCACTTGGATTGACCACAGCAAATCGTAAAGAAAAGATCGTCAAAACTTAGTAAAATAATAGAAATTATAACGACTCATTACTTCTTGAGAAATGATAAAGATAACGTATTACCTTTACAGTGAATAATACTCTAATATTTCAATTTTTTAATTTTTCAACGAACAACGAATAACAATAGTGACTTGCTCTTAAAAAGTAACTTTCCCAATCCTGTCTGTATTCTCTTTCTTATTTTCGATATGAGAAAGAGAAGCGAGATGATCGCTCGCGAGCTGGCTCAATAGCTGGATTCACGAGAAAATACAACTGAACTCTGCAATTTTCGCACAGATTCCAACATCGTGACCAACGTCGGATTAGCCGCGATCGGCAACGGTCTGTCGGCGCAGAAAACAGCGACGAATCCGAGCACACCACAGCATCAGTACGAAGTTACGGAGAGCAACGACGCGACGGTGCTGAAAGATCACCAAGTCGCCGTGCAATCGGCGACCATTCAGCCTCAGGATCTCGACGTAACCAGACTCTACTCGACCATAGTCAATCCTCATCCGCAGTCCAACGAACTGTTTGTGAATCACCCGGTTAACGGGCCAAGTGTGATGCAGTTCGGCCAGTCGAGCGCGCCGATGCAGACGAATCTTCATAGTTCCCTGCACGTCGGCTTTCCCGCCACTGCCGTTCAGCCGTACACCGTGACACAGCAAATCCCCGAACTGCACGTGGGCCATCCGGCACCGGCTGGACCACCGTTGTCGGCCACGCAACTCTATGATCTGCTGAACAATTTCCCGCACAAACTTACAGAACAATATACACCAGGTAATGAACCTATGAGGACACCCCAGATAGCACAGAGAATTGAAAAAAAATTCAGTCGTATGTCACCAATTCTGAGAGTTTATTTTCAGATACAAAAAGAATTCTGCAGAGTTCAGTTCAGTGAAAAGAATTCTTTTTGCATCTGTAAAAATGAACTCAGAATTAGTGACATACGATTAAATTCTTTTTTAATTCTCTGTGCTATCTGGGACACTTGTATGCATCAGGATTGTGAGTCGATTAATTAATTACGATTAATCGCTAATAACAATTAATCTGAGCTAATTCAATTGGAGATCGTTTAACTGAGTTCAACAAATTCGGACGAAGGTCGTCCGATTGACAATTGATTTCAATAATTTCAAAGACCGTTTAATTGATCATTCATTTTGCTCAAGTCAATCGTCAATTAATTGAATTAAACGTATTTGTACAAAATAATTATTAAATTGAGAAAAATTTAATTGATGTTTTTACAACTCTCCAGTAAATATCGACTAACAGTAACATTAATATAATTTTCCACCCAATAATATAACTGTTACATAACACACGTTATATTATATTGACATTGTTGAGTGAGAAACATCCCAGTAAGCAAGAAATCATTAATACAACGTTGCTACAATGATATTGAAGAATCTGTAATATTGTCAAATATGTAGTGTTTAATATTGTATCAAACATCATTATGAACATACTTTGACTACGATTTGGAAGTTTCAATAATGTTGAAATAAGGTTGCTATAACATTTTAATCGGCAGAAATATTTTAAAGATGTTGCATTGATCTCAAATAAATGTTAAAGTAACATTTGAAAAATATATTTTTTGTAATGTTTTTAAAATGTTTAAACAACATTCAGAAAAATCATCACAAAATAACATGTGAAAAATATAAATGCAATATTATTAAAAAATATGCAAACAATGCACATGAAGTCAACGTTTCTAAACGTTAATTTAATGTTCTTTGCTTACTGGGATTGACATTATGTTATTGACAGTTGATTTATTGGGTCTGATATGCACAGGACGATTGTGAGAAAGAAATCGCGATAATTTTAGATCGTATGAACCAGAGTCACTAAGTTATTGTTTTATTGTGCTTTAGAATGCCGGTTTGACTTTTAGAAATTTGTAAACCCGGAATTGATCACTGTAGGATCAATTTGTCACGCTTAATTCCAGTAACTAATCGCATTTTCCTCCTCGATAAGCTCAACAATGAAGTACTGATACTCCAAAGAAATTATACCGTTGAAATTTTCTCATCACTAGATCAGCAGCACATTCTTCAGCAACAACTTGACCAAATTCTTCAACCAGACACGATAACGAGCTTCTCCCAACCGCAGATGCATTCTTTCAATTATGACGAACAAGCTAACCAACAACAACAAGCTAACCAACTGCAACAACAGCAGCAGCAGCAACAACAAATCTTGCTCGATCAAGATTATGCCACGGGGAGTGTGACAGCAGATTACAATCTCGATCCGGAGTCCTCGATAGACGCGCGTAAGCAGAACAACAATTTGCGCGCGAAAGAAGAATTGACATATCCTGTAGACGGAGTGGAGCAATCAGAGAATAACATTGAGTACGAAGGAGCGAGCCATCAAAGAAGCCCGACGCCGTACTCGAAGAGGACGGGTAACGTTGGCGGTGCGATAGCAACGAAATTTTACACGACGCTTCCCAACAGAGAAGCCGCCGAGAAACTAGCTGCGTTAGCCGCCGCGGGCAATGTTAACAGTCGTCTCATAGGCCAGCTGCGAAAGCAGCAGCAAGAAAATGTGCAGAGCAACGAGTCAATGCCGTCTAATCACAAGAACGACGACAACGCGAGCCAACGGACGCGAACCGACGGCGATCAGCTGCAAAAATACGATCAATACAAGTACCATAGGAATCAACAGCAACGTCGTAAGCCAAGTTACAAAGTGCAGAACGACGAGAAGTTACCTCTGCAAATAACGGTACCCGAAGAGGACGAGTACGTGGTTGACGATCAGCTGAGTGATATAAAGAAAGACAACGTAGACATGGAGTACGAGTATGAGGGTGAAGACGGGGAAGTCGAGGAGTCGCAGGAATCCGCCGCTTCGTTCGACGGAGAGATCACACCCCAGGACAATGATCCTCACGCTGAATTTGGCAGCCGCCTGCGATCAAAGACTAGAGAATGAGACTGTTAACGTGCGTGTGTGCAACGGTAGACAATAAAACGTTGGACATGCATTATCCCGAAAAATTGAAATCTCGAAATTTAGCAATTGGAACAATTTCCCAGAAAGTCATGTCGACATCCGAATGCCAAGACAATATTTGTTATTTGTTAATATATTGTTATTATTATACTGAAATGTTCCTGAAATATACAGTTGTTTCGAGGAGAAACTGTTTCTATCTCAGAAACAATATACACAAGTGTATTGATATCTGCCCATTTGTGGTACATACATTCTCTTATTCTACTTAAATGAATAGATATTAATACAGTCGGATGTGTATGTAACAAGATTTCAATATTTCGGCAAAATTATATTTTAAACAATTGTTTCGATATTCGAATTTCGATGTTGTGTCTGTTGTCTTGAGGAAATTGTCTACTTTTAAAATTTTGGTACATGTTTTCGGTATAATGCATATCCATTAATAAAATAATCGACGACTGCCAGAGAGAAAGACAGGTAGAATATATCGCAATATTATTTATACAATGTTATTTATTTAGTAGACGCTAATGTATTTATTCGACATGTTGATAAAGGTCAAGCGTTGCAAATCGTTGTTCTCATCTATAGAATTTCACTTTCTTTATTTCAAACATTCGCACATGATCGATTACTATATTGTATGTACAATAGTTATCATATCACGGTAAGTTATTAGTAATTTGAACACGCGAACCTCCTCACGTTTAAGGTTCTTTATACCTCGCCGCGGCCATGTTGAATTTATGACGTCGAAGCGAAGGACAACATATTGACGAATAGTTATATAATAAATGGTGAAATGAGATATGCAGACAAAACAGACTCATTTCATCATTTCACATGATCATTGATAAGAGAAAGAGATATTTTTCGGACAATTTCACAATTGTGCTCAAACAATCTCAAATGCTCTTTCGTCTATATTTATTTTTATTCAGAAATGACACGTAACTTTCGTTAGCATGTCATTCCTCACTTCTGGCGTCACAAATCCGACATGGCCGGTGAGGTACTGGGAGCCTTAAATATAAATTATGGTGTATCGGTTCGTCAAGCTCCGGCGTTAATTACCTTTTATCACCTAAAAAATTTAGCAGTCTGAATTTGGGCACCATATCAACAAATGCACGTAATAAAGACTTCTATAAAATTGAGAATAACTCAATAACGCCATTTGTGGGATATTAGTACAAAAACAAAAGCAAAAATTATCGTACTTTATCGTATCTTGCATCTGTGTTCAAATTCAGACACAAGATATGATTAAAATGCGTAACGGAACTTCAGAAGCACAAGTCACACGCGTTATGAAAAGAATTTATACATAAGTATGTACACAGTTCTTCTATATTTCATTTGTACATTCAAAAAATTTCATCACATGTAGAAGAAAGTATCATTATAGATTACAAAAAAAAGGGTATAAAAGCCAGTCTAGATAACAACTTAGTTGCAAAATTGAGAAGATTTGTATAAAAACTTTACATCGCGTGTGTCTATTTCCAGTTCCATTTCCGCAGCAATTGGAACTATTTTACGATTTCGCAATAACTTATGAAAAAAAAATTCTTTGATGCAAATTTATATACACTGTTTTCGCGTTGTTCCGGCACCTGCGACTTGGTTCTGATGTTTAATTACACATTTAGATTCTACACTGTATAGAGCAACTTACGTCGAATTTCTATCAAGATCCGCGCAAGAATGTTGCTTAGATTACATAGGAAAATCAAAGAGAAAACGCTACTACAAGCGATCCATGAACCACGGTCTACCATCGTTTGTAAACCGTTTCGTTAAAATATCGCAACCTGTTTCGGTTACCAAGAGCGTATGCTCAAATTGTGCCGACCACTGACCGTCTGATGTAACAGCGGTCCAATTATCGGGCCATGTTTCGTCTTTCCACGTTCCTTGAGAAATCATTGGCTCGATCGTGAAGCAGTGTCCGGGTTTCATAACGCCCATTGTTTTGTTTTCTAAAAAAATTTTATTATCGCTAGATATTTATTATTTATTTATCTACTTTTAATTTTATTTTTACTAGATATTTATTATTTATCTACTTATTTTGTAAATCTTCTATCAAAAGAAAATATTTTATTATAATCAATTAAATCGTCAGAACTCTTAGATGTACAATTAAGTATACAGTTTGATTTCTCTTAATTATGCGGTTTGATACAATTTGATGGAGAGAATACAGTTTCCCACTCAAATTATCCCGAGAAAAGTACTTACTGGCATAATGCGGTACATTCGGCGCGGTGTGAAATAAACGGTGAATTCCGTGGCCGCAGTAGCTGCGTACCACACTGAATCCATGTGCCTGTGCATGTTTCTGAATAACGTTACCGATCTCTCTGTACTTTCTACCAGGCTTCACGATGTCGATAGCTTTCGACAAACATTCATATGTTACCTCTACTAACTTCTTCACTTCGGGCTTCACGTTACCCACTAAGAACGTTTCATTTAAATCTCCATGAAAACCATTATGGTATACCGTGACATCAACTAAATAGAAACGATAATTAAGATATGCACTTCGTAAAGCTGCGATAAAAATCTCTGACGAATACCATACCATTACAGATGTCGCCGTCTTGAAGCGGTCGAGTATCGGGTATACCATGGCAAATCACTTCATTGACAGAAGTGCAGCAACTAGCGGGAAACTGATAATAGTTCAATGGCGATGGGTAACAGTCTCTCTCAATGCAAGCCTCATGCACTATTCTATCGATTTCAGCTGTTGTAACTCCAACGTCGCATGTCTTCGCGGCTTCATCCAGTACTTCTCGGCCAAGCTACGCAAATTAATCTAGATTTAACTCGGGAGCAAAATGAAGATTATGACACAGAAGATCAGGTGATGCAAATTTTAAAACTATGTCTACGCTGATTGTTTATGTATTGTCTACGTGACGTATACATGCGTTTTCTTTATGTAGACAATGGAAACTATATAGAACATTGTATATTATATTAAAATATACAGAGTAACTAAATTATGAACAGTTACCATGTTTGTTTTGAGTAATAATTATAAATGTAATAACATAATTAAATAACATAATAACAATAAAATAATTCAAAAATAACAAATTATATAAAACTTTTAATTTATTATAACAGATTGATAAACTTAATTCTGAAGGTAAAAATATAACCACAGAATTCTATGAAGTTAAACTTGTTTAGGGAACAACATTTATAAATTTACATCAGGATTCTCTATAAATGATTAATTAAAAATATAAATAAGTTTTAAATAAAATCTGTAATAAAAATTAAATTTTTTAGTAAAAATTTAAATATAAATCTAAAGATTTTTAAGCAAAAATATAAACTTTCCTTAATTAACCTTTGAGCAAATCCTTTAAATGACATTCATCACAAATTTTTTGAAATTTTTATTTCATTATGTGATCAATGATCATAGATTTAGCCCTAAAAAAATGGAAATGTAACCAAAGAATTCTATAAATTCTAATTTGTTTAAAAAACATTTGTAAATTTATATTGGGATTCAAAAAAATTCTAAAAAATTTAAATAAATATTAAATAAAATTTCCAATACAAAACTAAATAAACCTCAAATAAAAAGATAAATATTTAAAGATTCTTAAATAAAAAAATATAAAATTTCTTAATCTTTTAGTGAATTCTTTAAATGACATCTATAAATTACTCATTGTCTACAGGATCATTGTCTAAATGATATCTCACATATATAGTTTACATATATTGTCTACACAAAAATGCAGAATATCATAATTTATATATAAGTGCCAAAACAAAGAAAGATACAAGGCTAGTTTTTTTTTTAAGAACTTTTTGAATTGCTGTAGACTGCAATAAGTATATATTGTTTCATTCTAATTTATTGCATAGATGTATTCATAAAGTTCTTTGAAAAAGAATAGGCCTGATATAAATGTATTTATCACATGTGTTTGCGATATAAGTGTGTTTACAATTGATATCTAAGAAGTATCACATACCTTGCAAGCAACTCTCATGCCTTCAATCTCTTCATCATCAAGAATCTTTATCTGTCCTGAACCTCTCACAGCATGTTCACTAAGTGGAATTCCAGCTGAGTGTGAAGCATAGTCTGGCCGATTGATGCGCTCAGGAACTTCTCTACGTTCTTCTTTCTCATATGGTCGCAATTTTCCAGTGTAATTGTAACCCGGCCAAGGATTAAATGTATTGGAGACTTTATTGCCATTTTCTCCCTCTGATTACAAACAGAATTATGGATAATTTTAACAACTTATAAGAAATTAATGAAACAATACATGTTGGATACTTACTTGCTAATTGATGAATAACTTTATGCGTCTTCCAGCTTCCTTTGAAACAATCCTAGAATTAAATGATGCTGTATCAGTTGATTAATCTCGTGATAAGTAGGGGATACGTATAACGTATTGACAAAATATATTTGAATATTATCGAAAACTAAGACAAAAGCTTTGGCTACATTGCTAATCTGCGGCATTCAACACGCGTTATGAACGTTAACAACGAGACAAAACTATTAAATGGAAAATAGTGAAGTAAAAAACTTAACCTAAAAGTACAAGTAACGTGTCTCACTTGACTGCAGAAATATGAACCCTGAATGCCGATCTTCCGGCAAGTCGGACACTGCAGGCTCGCGATGGCGTTGCAGCCGGGTGTCTCGCACATTCCGAACGTCGATGACATTGTCAATTAAATCTTCCTATTAGTCGAGCAAAGTGAGCGAGAAGTTGTCAGGCTATAAGACGAGGTAATTCGAGACGATCTTGTACTGTTTTATCGGTAGGCAGCTGCGCGAGAGCGAGCGAGCGAGAAAGAAAAAGAGAGAAAGGGAGGAAGGAGAAAGAGAAAGAGAGAGACTTAAAAGCAGGGTTGGGCGTTTACGCACGAATTATAGGTCTGCGGCTTTATTCCCGAAAAATATCGCATATGATGTTTCTATGAAAAGCTATAGTTTATGTTATGTATATTGTAGCTTTTCATTGAAATATCGTATATATTTTAATAAAAAATAGTATACATAACATGAACTATAGAAATATCGTACAGTAATATTTTTAAAAAATACAGCCCCTCTACGATTTTATTCGCGAAAAATATCGCGTACGATATTTCTATGAAACGTTGTAGTTCATGTCACGTATACTATAGCTTTTCATCGAAATACCGTATGCGATATTTTTCAAGAATACGGTCCTTGGGCGTCTATTGTGTATTAATATAACTAAAATTACAAAAGTGGACGAATTTACTAAAAGATTCACAATTTTATTAGTCAATCTTTAGAATCGATTCCCTGGGTCCTTATTCTTGAAATAGTTGCGTATACGTAAGTTTTACTGCGCAGATTTAATCATATCATAAAATAGTTGCGCAAGGAAAATTACGCAAAAATTTCAAGAATATGGGCCCTGTTCATTTTCGAAAAACTTCTGCACTAGTGCGATAAGTTAGAGTGAAATAAGTTTACTTATTCTTTCACTCTAACTTATTGCACTAGTGTGCACTAGTTCAGAAGTTCTTCAAAACCGAACAGACCTATGTATGTAGATTAGGGCTGCGTTCGGAAACGTCACTCGAGTTACCCGTTGCGTTGGAGTGAGCAAGATATAATAGTGAGATAAAAAGAGAGGGAAAGTACTTGAGTGACGTTTCCAAACGCAGCGTAGAGGTTTGTTCGTTTTTCAAAGAACTTCTAAACTAGTGCACACTAGTGCAATAAGTTAGAGTAAAAGAAAGTATACTTGGATGCTTCCGAAATATTCAGGGTTGGGTCAAGTGAGTTAGTTCCACTATAGTGTCCGTTACATATACTATAGTGGAACTAACTCAACTCGATCAAACTCTGGGTATTTCGGAAGCATTTCTTTTGTTTCACCCTAACTTATTGCACTAATACTGAAATTCTTCGAAAACAAATGTATCTAATGAGTAATCTAAGAATGTCGTCGAAAAAATATATATGGCTAATATATATATATATATATATATATATGGCTCACTGAAAAGTTAATTAAGAAAAGTTAATATTTTTTAATTCAATCTTTAGTATCTTAATATAAATTTGTAAACATTGCTTTCTGAATAAGTCAATTCTCTGATTACATTCTTATTTTTAGATTTAAGTTGACTAGTTTGTTATATAATAAAATGAAAATTTTACGTAATTTGTTGCATGTTTTAAGCATTACATTTAATACTCTTAGGGCCGATTGTTCTAACTTCTTGGTAAATTACCTGACAGTTAAATTATGTATCTGTCTCTGTCTAATTTGAAGAAAAAAATGAAAACATATGATCCCAGATAGCATAGAAAATTCAAAAAGAATTCAGTTGTATGTCACCAATTTTGAGTCCATTTTCAGATGCAGAAAGAAATCTTCAAAGTTCAGTTCAGTGAAAAGAATTCTTTTTGCATCTAAAAATGAACTCAGAATTGGTAACATCCCATATAGTACAAGATTTAAAAGATGTCCCAAAGACATTCAGAGGATTGCTAAAGGTCCGCATAAGTCCACAGAATATCCTAAAAATATTCCGAGGACTTCTAAATGTCCACACAAGTCCCCAAGATATCCCTTCAAAGATACGACTGAATTCTTTTTGAATTCTATGTTTATCTGAGATTTAACTGTTAGATAGCTTGCCAAGAAGTTGGAACAATTGACTCACAATCTTGAACTTCAACTTCAATTTTGGCTCCAGGCTTCTCTTGGAATTCCGTCCCATCGCCAATACACCAATTCCCAATCTTGAAATGTACGGGTCGCGAAGCTCGAAAGAGCGAGAGCCAGCGACTTATCGATCATGCGACGCGATAAAGTAGGCCTTTACAATCGATAGCGGAACTTTCGAGATTCGAGAGGTGATGCAAGATGGCGCAGGGTGTCGCGCCATGGTCGCAGCTCCGGTGCTGTCGGTGGTAAGGGATCAGTGAAAAATGGCTGGTGCCAGCGACTGGTTTAGCATCGGTAGCACGGTGGTATGTAAGACATGTCACGAGCAAGAAATCGAGGGCGAGGTGTTGGCCTTCGATCCACAGACAAAAATGCTGATACTCAGTATCCTTTTCGACGGGCTCCGCGGCGACGTCGACCCGGTCCGACGGCGGCCCCGCGCGCGCACTGTGTGCGTGCGCTCCGCCGTGTACCAGACGCAGTGTAAATAAGAGCGTCGTGGCCGCGACGGGCGTCGCACGGCGCGCACCACGTCGCGACGCGGCCCCGCGTCACGAGTGCCGCGTCCGCGTCCGTCGTGATCTTTCCGACGCGAGTTGTGCCCGCGCGAGTCAGGTTAAGTTTCGTCATCCACAGTTCAGGCATGCCGAACGCTCGCCTCGCTGTGTGCGCCCGTCCCGTTGCTCGCCGATCATCCCACCGGGGATGATTGCCATCGTGGATCACGTCGTGTTGCACGGGGAACTCACGTGGTGCGCGACACTCGACGCCGTACGACGCGCGCGATGCCTCCCGGGAACCGCGGCAGCCGCGGACACTCAGCGTCGCGATACCGCGTGCTCGATTCTGTGCGTATGTATCGGTTCATCTCGCTTTGCTTCCCATCGACAGTGAGAGTACAAATAGAGATGAATAGATAAATGGGTGAATAAATGTACACGCGCGCAGCCTTCGTTATCAGGCCTCGCTGAAGATTGAAAGTATTTTACGTGCAACTCGTCGCCTGGTAGATAATGGAAATAGAGTTACTGGATATTCAGATCTCCGTTGGACAGTTCAGATTTCATTATAATCAGTTGTGATCAGCTGATATTAAAAAGATATCCTGATTATTAAATATTTCAACCTAAAATATCAAAAATATCATTTCATAACATATATTCTGTAACATATATATGTATTTTTTATTTCTTCCAACTTAATTCAACATTTGAACTTCTAAATTGGTATTGTTCTCATTATGTGGAGAACTATTTTGTAATACATTCTTTTGTTTGTCGTTTTGTTGGTTACAATTATTATTAACCTGTGATTGTTAGATGTTTTGGTGTGGTAAGTCTGTCGATACATTATTATATTAACACATCACATTATTATTATATTCTTACGAAATATTTTTATAAATTATATTTCCCCAATTCAAAGATTTTTTTTAAATTTTCCAGTCTACCTAAATTGACAAATAAATAAGTAAATAAATATGTAGTCCAAAATCGTTTTGAGTGCACCTGATTCGGTTTATACAACTTCATTTCGTAGAAACGTTCTGCGTGACTTGCGTTTTTTCACTCGCTTGCATTGTTCCTGTCTCGCGATATCGTATCGGTATAATATCGATCACTGTCGATCCATTTGTCGTGTCTTCAAAGATTGTTTTCCTTAGCACCGACTTCTCAGAATGTCCATCGACGAGTGGTAGACCCTCGTTAAATGATGTACATGTAGTAAATTTATCTCTCGTATCCAACGTTCAAGTGATACGAGAAGTTAGCGCAACTACGAACGAACCACCACAGAGCCTTAATCTGCAAAGGCTAAACACAAGAGTCCGCAACCAGATCGAGGAGAAGAAGAGGCTGGTTATGGCTCTGCAGGCCGGAGTATCTCCAGAGGGACAGAAATTATTTATCGCTATTTCAAAGACTATTCAAGATATTACGTGGAACGGAGCGAATATCGTTGTATTTGATAACGTCACCATCAGACCGCCGTACAAGGTTGACAACGTTCACGGGAACACGGAGTCTGGAGCGTATAGACATGTAAAAAAAGTGGTATGTAAAGTGCAGCGAACATCTGCTTTTGTCTTTTGAGTATTTGCCCTGTAGTGTCGTCCAACAGCCAAGAGTTGCAAAGATCAAGAACATATATTCTCGTGTGACAATCATAGACATTTTTGTGCAACATGTCTCATTGTAGAAGCATTTCTTTATCTGTGCGGGAATCTTTCTTTTTATTCACTTGTATTCATTGTAATTTGATTTAGATAAAGTTCTTGTTGTCTGTTATAACAAGATGATACATATATCAAGTATATTATAAAAATATGTAGAGAGTAGTATGTAATATAATAATATAATGTAATAATATATCAGATACATAATCAAACATGTGAGTACTTGATGGCTTTAAATCAACGATTGAACCAAAAGGATTAAAGGACAACAGTTGTGTATGTTGCTTAATCCACTTAGTAGAGAAATGGATTTTTTATGAGTAAGCGATACTTTTGTTTGCCAGTAAAGTATAATTTTAAATAATACTAATAATTCAGGTAGTGGACAGATTTTGAATAATACTAATTATTCAGGTAGTGGACAGATTTATTGTTTTAATATTTTATCTATAAAGTGTAGGAAATTAAACAATTTATAATTTTTGTTCTATTGCCCATTTAATTTGATTTGCTATTATAGAAGTATTTTTATCTGCACAGGAATTTTCATTCATCATAATTCAATTTAGATCAAGTTTCTTGAAAAGAAATGCATATCTAACATGAAATTAAATTATCTACTACCATCGACATATATATAAATGTATAACATATATATCAAATATATAATAATATATTATAAAACACATAGAGGTAGAACATAATATAATAATATAACACATAATAATATAATATCAGATACATAATCAGACATGTGTGAGTGCTTGCTGGCTTTTGACTTTAAATCAACGATCGAACCAAAAAGATTAACGGACAACAGTTATGTCAGTGTGTGTATTTCTTAATTCATTTAGTAGAAAAATGGATTCTTTATGAGTAAGCAATACTTTTATTTGCTAGTAAAATATGATTTTATATAATAATTATTATCCAGGTAACACAGAGATATTTATTGTTTTAGTATCTTAAGTGTAGGAAATTAAGCAATTTCTAATTTTATTTTTGTTCTCTTGCTTATTTATTTGCTAAGTTGACACAATGTATAACAGTATATTTGATGCATTTAGTTGTGGCAAGGATTGCTTCTTAGATCTATCTTGCATTCATACATTCCATCTGTTCATTGTTTGCAGGTTGAGAAACACATTAAAGATACAGCGCAAGCTCAACAGCAACGGGAATTACAACAGCAGACGCAAAAGGGAGCTGAACTACAATAAAGGTCCAAAAAGGCACTACACTACATGGAGGTCGTTAAGACACATTCAGGAAGCTCCATTTGACAAGAAATAGGAAGGAGAAGTGAACGAGGCACCGAACAGAAGACCGTGGCAGCGCAATTAGGCAAGCGCGCCTATAGCAAAAAGAATCAGATATCTTCGAACGAACCCTCTTCAGCTGCTTGTTTGTATAAAAAAAAGAATGAAGAAGAAGACAGCTATAAAGTGCAAATTTAAACACCGAAATTTCACATTCTGATCCGAGTATTGTTAATAGTATCGCATGTGCAGCATTTTATAAAATACAGTCGGACGTACAATTCGTAATTCTTAGTCGCCAGCCTAGAAATTTAACTGCGTAAGTTCACGAAAAGCGAGCGGCAGTCGACTGATTCGAGTGAACAACCGAATTTGTTACATATAGCGCTGATATTATGTCTGCGTGCGTGACACATCAACGCGGAATGTGCCGTAATTTTCAGTTGAAATAAGTTTTAACAGCGTGATTTAAAATCGATTTTCAAAACTTAAGCCCGTATGAAACGGCTCGAGCTTTTACGTGTAGCGTCTGTGTGCGAAGACACGTTAAGGCCAAATCACACTAGCAATTGATAATTGACGATTGAAGATTGGAACTTGACCAATTGGAACAAAGCAAGCCAAGGCTGAAGCTCGTTGATTCGTTAAAATCTAATCTTCAATCGTCAATCGCCAATCGTTAGTGTGATTTAACCTTTAGGACGCGTCGCGAAATTGGAATGAGACGCGCGCAGTTGTCGATACCGCCAGAATAGATCGAGAACAAACAAAGTGAGACGGAGTGAAGTTAGGCTCATATTAATAGTCTACTGGAAATTTGCCTTACATGAAATACTCGGATTTAAATTTACAGCTTTGAATTTTTCAATTAAATCGCACGAGGTATGTCACATTGTATTTGTGATTGAATTGAAAAAGTCGTATTTAATTTTAAATTCAAATATATTTCACTCAAAACTTGTCTCAAGTAAGATACTTATGTCTATATTAATAGTTGTCTCTTGAAATTTGTGTAACTGAATATCTCAGATGAAATATTCAGTTTTTCACTCAGAGTTAGATCAAAATTTTTCAATTATATGATATAAAATAAAAGTACCAATTCCCGGACACATAATCCTGGAGATTTTTGTTAGCTTAGTCTTTAAATATGAACATTTAAACTTTCAAAATTATATTAAAAATTTAAATATTATATCATAAAAGACCAAAATAATGAGAATGTTTAGAGTTAGGAACATGTCCGGATATTAATACTTTTATCTTTTGTGACATCTGTAATCACGATTCAGCTGAAAAAAACTCATCTGACTTTGAATTTAGATCTGAATATCTTACTTGAGGCAAATCTTAAGTAACAGTTATTAACATAAATCTATAATTTTAATTCAGAGTTAGATCAATTTTTATTGTTAAATCCCGACTAGAGGTGCAAATATCACGTATATCGTATAACTTAATTGAAAAACCTGGATTTAGCTCCGGAAAAAATCGGAGTATCTCAAGTTTTAGGTGACAGCTATTAATATGTGTCTTAAACCAAAACACCAAATAACACCAAATTTATATTCTGAATTACAAAGTTTTGTAATTCGGCCGATTGTAAGATCACATCCTATCCTGTTTTGTTTTGTTGTATGTACCTAGGTAGCAGACTTACGTAAGAATGACGTCCAAATCTGGCCAGTTCATGATCAAAAATGACCAAAAATGTCCTGAAAATGTCGTCAAAATGACGGTCTAATGTCACAGATCGATGACGACATTTTAAGACGACTTAATGACGTTTTAATGACATCTCTAAATGTCAATAATACGTCATTAAGACGTTGTCATTAAGACGTCACAAAAAAAAACGTCTTAAAGACGTCATTATTTAGTCACTTAACCAACTTGGTCAATCGACCACTTATGACCAGTTTTTTACATCATTTTGACGTGAGTCTGCTATTTGGGAACGTTGTAATTCGAGCGAAGAATAGATTTCTTTTAACGCATCACACAATTCGTAATATCTTATCGACAAGTGTGTTTCTTATCCTAGTTTCGCGAACGAAGACTAGTTTTACGATCGACTCGAACAATTGCGGCGATCCCCATTCCGAAACTCGCTTATTTCGGATTCACAAGCGACTCCGCGTTACATTCAATACGGCACAGCAAATTCTTTTCAGAAATTAACTGATAACAAAGAATCGAACACTATGCGATCTATAATTTTATGCATGAGGCACGAGGCGCCTTCAGCCACGTGCGATTAATGCTGCGCTTTCTGCTGCCCCTTGCGCATGCCGAGCCGTAAAAGTTTAATTTAAGAAAGACGGGAACCTCGACTCGCGCAAGGACGAGCGCCGCTTTAATCGCAATTTGCGAGAGAAAAAGATCTTTCTCGTTCTATTGAGTCTAGAAGGTCTTTTAGATTTCAAATCTCGAGTATTTTGAATCTAGAATATTTTCGTTTAATAGAATATCAAAGATCGTATTCTTTGCATCGATGACATCCTTTTTCTACCCGTCGGTCCGAGAACAACATAGCAATCGTTCGACTAACACAGCGTGCTTACTCGAACGATACTTCACAATACAGACCAATAGGAATCGTCCAAATCGGAGAAGAAAGGAGCCTCCTCTGAATCGATGCGCAGATCGTTCCTTTCTTCGAGAAGATATCAAAGATTAGTCGGTGTAAGATGTTGATAATGGAATCGGCATTGTGCCTTTGCCATACAGATGAGACCGCGGTACTCGTGGTGTGCTTCTATGATTCCTTATTAACTTTTCCTTCTTCTTTTTCATGTATACCCAGTGGCACACACTGGGATAGATGAAGTCCGAGGAAACCCTGGTCACACGCCCTCGTGGTGCCGTCGTTCTCGCAGAAAGAACCGAATTCGTCTCGTGCCCTTTTACCATTCGAATGGGAAGATGATGATAGTGCGAAGGGAGAACAAGAACGCGGGAGATTGTAAGAAGAATTATACGAAAAGACATAAATAAATGTAATATAAATTCTGTAGCTACGCGGCTCTCCGCTCGTGTTTGGCCTCTCCTCTTTATTGATCATTAGATTAATTAGACATTTGTCGTAGGTAGAGCCTTCGATAGAGACAGGACTTCTGCTTATTCAGTGCTGAGTAGACTGGAAATGGACTAGAGATAGAAGTAAGCGATATTAGATGAGTGCGAGCGTGACGTGGCAAATAGCGCACTGGTCTGCCATGCTTTAGAGATCCCGGGTTTGATCCCCGGTAGAGCCGAAAAATTTTCACAAACTCGTGCTCCTCTCGGAAAGGCAATGGCAAACCACCGAGAGTATCCTTGCCAAGAAAACAATCTCTCAGAATCATATTTGCCGTTCGGAATCAGCGTTAAACTGTACTCGAACGATAGCTCACAATACAGACCAATAAGAATAGTCTCCAAATTGGAGAAGAAAAAGGGAGTCTCCTCTGAATCGATGCGCAGATCGTTCCTTTCTTCTAGAAGATATCAAAGATTAGTCGGTGTAAGATGTTGATAATGGAATCGACATTATGCCTTTGCCAAACAGATAAGACCGCGGTACTCGTGTTACTTCTTCTATGATTCCTTATTAACTGTTCCTTCTTCTTTTTCATGTATACTCAGTGGCATACACTGGGATGCACATATGCCTATATACAATCAGCGTGCGCACCATAGGCATATGAAGGAGAGGCCACTACGCTCGAGTATGTGGAACTATGATGAGGATGAGACTGGAAATGGATTAGAGATAGAAGTGAGCGATTAGATAAGTTGCATCACACGTTGTCTAAGTAGTTGAAGGGTCAAGTCGGTTAAAAATAGAAGTAACCGGCTAGAAACAAATTGCTCCACGTTATCTATGATAATCTAAATTGGACTAGAAGAAATAGAAGTAACCAATCAGACAAGTTACTCCACACTTTTGTACGCTTCCTCGATTGTTCCCGTGACGCTTGATAATTTTACGGTTGCGGATAAGTCGTGAGTTACACGGGCGATTCGGGCGGCAGCTTTAAATTTTATCGCAGCCCGATGCTTCTCGGTTTTTCTTTTCCACTGTAACATAAATTAGTCGATTGATCATATTGATTGAATATTTCCCATGCTACATCCCAGGCAGACTCAAAATAACATCCAAATCTGATCAGTTCATGACCAAAAATGTCGTAAAAATATCGTCAATATGACGATCTAATGTCACAGATCTATAACGATATTTTAAAACGACTTAATGACGTTTTAATGACGTCTTTAAATGTCAATAATACGTCATTAAGACGTTGTACAGAAATGTCATTAAGACGTACAGAAATGTCATTAAGATGTCACAAAAAAGACGTCATTATTTAGTCATTTGACGTCAACCAACCAGTTATGACCAGTTTTTGACGTCATTTTGACCGTTACTGGGGATAATTCATTAAGTAAGATAAAAGTACTAGTCTCCGGACATATCTCATCCTGAACATTCTTATTGTTCTATTGTCTTTAAATATGAATATTTAAATTTTTAATGTGGAATGTGTGTATATACTCAATATTTCTATATATATTTCTCTATATTTCTATATATATTTTACGCTAAAAGTTTAAATATTTATATTTAAAGAGTTAAATAAAAAAAATATCCAAGATTAAGTACGTGTCCGGAAATTTTATCTTAATGATAATACCCAAATAGCACAATCTATTAAAAGATATCTTAAAGACGTCCAAAAGATATCTTTATTCCTTTTGAACGTATTTAAGATATTTTTTAGCAGTTTATGCTGTCTGGGCACACAGTAACAAATAACGATAACAACTTTTAAAAGGTTACTCCATATTTTGCCTGAAAATGTTGGTTGTTCTGTTTTGTATATATTTTTCTTTGACGAATATCCTTATCTTCTGAACTCTCTTTTGTCGATAAAAGTATCCCAATGTCACTCATAAGCCTTCTAATCGGCTTTCAAAAAAGGTTCAGAATAAGAGTTGAAGTACATTTAATTACGTTTCTTTTAGTTTGATTTTAGTGCCAATTATACAGAGTGTCACATACACTTGTGTATGTGTGTGTGTGTGTAGCTAGACTCATTAAACTGAATACAAAATTCCTCTACCATTTCGCAATGTAAAATTTTGAATTATTAACTAAAGAAGATTGGTTAATATGTGTGCGTGTGATCGTGCACGATGTGGTAGATCAGTTGTGATGATGATGTTTGCCGTCGTTTGCTTGTATGGATATATACAATGGCTTGGTTTACATCGTGCATTTGATACGTATATTATATAGTAACTTTTTATTAAATAATATTAATATTGACAACGCATATCAACGATAACGCATTCAATCGATTCAATAAGTCTTCTTGATCAGTATTATACCAGCTTAATATACCGTTATTTGTATACATCGTCAATATTAAGATTATCTAATAGAAAGTTACTATTTAATACGCGTATCAAGTACACGGTGTAAACCAGGCCATTGGCCTTCTTGAATCTATATACAATTAGATAATCTTAATATCCACAATTCATATCAACAGCGACGCATTTTAGCAATACAATACGTTTTGTTAATGAGTATTATACCAGCTTAATATACCGTTGCTTATATATATCGTCGATATTAAGATTATATAATAGAAAGTTACTATTTAGTATGCGTATCAAGTGCGCGATGTAAATCAAGCCAATGGACTGCTGATAATTAGGCGACAGTTTCCTGAAAACTGGAGAGGATAATGTTGGTACCAAGGAAAATCTCTACACAATATAATTTAAATATCTGTTCTTTGTAACTGTACTGCTGACCTAATGCAAACGGTTAGAGTGAGAAAACGTATACTTGCCTCATTTCAATTTATTGCACCAGTTCAGTAGTGTAGTTACAAAAAACAGAATCTTTAAATTATATTGTGTAGAGATTTTCCTTGGTACCAACATTATCCCCCCCCCCCCCCCTTTT
>NW_022639601.1:313239-320385 GCF_010583005.1 Odontomachus brunneus
CCCCCCCCCCCCCACTTTTCGGAAAACTCGCCTAAAGGCCCTTGCAGAATGCCAGGCAACAAACAATAGGAACAGGGAATAGAAATTTGGATTGGTCAATTATTTCTATTCCCTGTTCCTATTGGCTAAATCCCGACCTACAATATGTGTAGTAAACTTTAAACCTTAAGAAATTGACCAATCACAGTGGAATTATAGAGGAATAATCAATTGTGATTAGTTAATTTCTTACAGCTTAAAGTTTACTATACCTATTAGCGTTCGGCATTGTAAATTGAAGACGTCGAATTGCTCTTTTACTTTGAAAATGCACAGAAGTGAGAGAGATACGAGATTTTGTATCTTTTTCATTTCTATGCATCTTCGAGATGAAAGAGCAATCCGACGTCTCCGATTTACAATGCCCAACGCAGCTAATGTAGATCGGGACTAATACTTATTTCTATTGCCTGTAGCCTGGCATTGTGCAAAGGCCTTATGGCTCTTGCACACAGGACGCGGTAATGTTTGCCGCGCGGCAGAAATCCGCGCGACAGCCAATTAATATGTTGTTTTTCTGTAAAAGCTAGAAGGTTATTACAAAAAGCAGCATATTGATTGGCTGTCGCGCTAACTTCCGCCGCGCTGTAAACATTACCGCTTCCTGTGCGCAGGAGCCATAACGTTGGGCACGATTCAATTGGAACAAAGTATGTACTAATGTGTACGTATGTCGGGTAGGGTTAGGATTATTTTTCAACTGTGCTTATATTTTGATATTTTTTAATAATAAATAATAAAATCTAAATAATAAAAAAGATATTATCCACTTCACGTCGCAAATGCCAGTTTCTTTTCAAGCCGCTACGCTTATTAACTTTAATTGTCACTAGTTTACACAGTAACTCTTGAGCTGAGTACGGATGTAGTGTTGTGTCGACGATTACGACATTGGAATGCACTTGTGTCGCCGTGTGTATGAAAATGTCTAGGGATATTGCAATTGGAAAGCACTCAATATTATGGAAACGAGAAATGGATGCACGCTTGACAAAAAAGTGACAAAATAGGAAGAAAACTATAGCCCTTCTATTTTCGCTCTCTTTCTAGATGTTTGCTTCACTCTGGGTGTTTACGATAATTCGAGTTGGAGTTAGTACGAGTTAGTTTCACTAGAGCCGAAAAATATGATAGGCACAAGCATCTAGTATTTTCATGATTCATGACAACTCAATGCTGTCCGATAAATCGAGTAGAGTTAGGATAACATAGTGGATAGTATATGTATAAGAATTAACAATATCAGGTAACATAGTTTCGTAAAATATATAACAATAATATTACGAATCAATGAGTTGTTACATTTTAGAAAAATTAGAAGCACTAAATTAAATTATGAAAAGATATCATGTATTTGTAAAATATTCAAAAGTAGAAAACAATTATTCTAACCTATTATTAATCTGTTATTATTGAATATTTCACAAATACATGATATCTTTTCATAATTTAATTTAGTGCTTCTAATTTTTCTAAAATGTAATAAATCATTGTTTCGTAATATTATTGTTATATATTTTACGAAACTATGTTACCTGATACTGTTAATTCATATACTATCCGCTATACTACCCTAACTCTACTCTACTCGATTTATCGGACAGCATTGAGTTGTCATAAATCATGAAAATATTAGATGTTGTATCTATCATATTTCTCAGCTCTGGTGAAACTAACTCGTACTTACTCCAACTCGAATTATCGTAAACAGCCTCTATTAGACGACAGAATATAGGGTATTTAGTCCATGTATACTATGTCTATGGTAGAAACACATGTGAGTCAGATGATGAGGTACGTTTTTCATATTATCTGCCTCTCACTCATGTGTGTTTCTATTTCCACTGCTGCAATCAACAGTTCATTCTATGGGCCTGAGCACAGATTTTTGCATAATGGCATTCTATAATGAGCCATTAATCATAAGCCGTAAGCAAGTTGACCAGCCACCCAGACAGCACAAACTGCTAAAAGATATTTTAAACACGTCCAAAAGACATCTTAAAGGAATAAGGACATCTTTTGGATGTCTTTAAGATATCTTTTAATGGGTTGTGTTGTCTGGGCACAGTCGACTGTTTTTGAAAATAATCAACTGTGATTGATTAATTTACTGATTAATGTTTTATTCCCTTACGAAAAAAACCCTTAAATTTGGGTGTAAACACCCAAAAACTGTGGATAAACAGGGGATAAACTAAATTTGAGTGTTAACACAAAAAATTGAGGGTTTTTTCATATTTTTTCGTAAGGATTTGCAAAATTATATGATCATTTGCAAAATTTTAAAGAACTCTTCTGTTCAATTTGACGTAATGTCAATTTTTACGTAATGTACTCTCGTAATCTGAAAGGTTTGTGCACCGATTTTTGGTTGATCTCGGAACGCATCCCAACTTCAGGAGAGAGACAATCACTGCTTGACACGCCAACGCCGCCACTTATTACGAGAGCAGAAGGATGGCATATTCGTGGTGTCAAAAAGTAGTGATTTGACGTATCATTGAAAGAAACAAATAATTATTGTGATGGTGACTGTGATTGTGAAACAATGTATTAAAGAAAAGCATTAATTTTCTAATAATATTTTAAGTGAAAAATGTTTTTAAATTTGAGTGTAAGTTGAAAAAGTTATAAACTATAATTTCTTTAATGTTAATAATTGTAGAATTATAAATTTGCCATTAACATTAAATGAATATGTAAATAATGCTATTATTTGTATAGATGGGGAATTATGTTATTGCGTTCAAAAATAAGCAGACCAAGTCGAGTGATTATTTTAACAAAATATTCATATTACTCGACTTGATCTGCTGATTATTTTTGCTGAGCGCAATAGCATAGCAACACAGGAAGTTTATTTTTATATTTTCAATTTGAATGTAAGTTAAAAAAGTTATAAACCATAATTTCCTTAATGTTATTAACTAGAACTATAAATTTGTGGTTGCTATATTTTTTTGACAAGATACTCATCACTCATCTTGGTTTACTGCTTATTTTTTTTGCTGAGCGCAATAACATAATTCCCCACCTACACAAATAATAGCATTATTTACATATTCATTTAATTTTGATGGCAAATTTATAATTCTACAATTATTAACATTAAAGAAATTATAGTTTATAACTTTTGCAACTTACGCTCAAATTTAAAAATATTTTTCACTTAAAATATTAGAAGATTAATGCTTTTCTTTAATACATTGTCTCACAATCACAGTCACAATCACAATAACTATTTGTTTCTTTCAATTATACACAACACAAACCTTTCAGGGATACTATTCCGTTGGGAGAGTCCTGATTGACCACGGTACGATTGGATACAACTAACCGATGCAAAGAATTATCTAGTGAATTATCAGATCGAACCAATCATTACAATCTGTGTCCAATCGTAACGTGCTCAATCTGGTTCCACTCTATTCCGTTCCCGCGTACCAACAGTTGTTGAATCGGTAGACATTGGCTGCGTTCAGCAGAGAAAGCTACTTTGCAACTGTTGTAAAATTCGTAAATCTGATTGGTACATGCTTTTGGATTTAACCAAAATTAAGAGCATACTCCAATCAGATTCACGAACAGTTGCAAAGCAGCTTTCTCTGCTGAACACAAACATTGTTGCGCGCTCTTTTGTACCGTGGAAAAACTGCGCAATGACGCCTACCGATCCGACAACTGTCGGAACCACGGTAACGAAATACCAGCCCAGTGCTGGGATTCTGTAACTCGTTATTGGAGTTAACGACAGTTTCGTTATCGTTGCGCAGCTTTTGTACACCGTAGAAAAGCTGCGCAACGATAACGAAACTGTTGTTAACTCCAATAACGAGTTACAGAATCCTAATGGACTTCTTCGAAATCAATTCTGATCGGAATAATTCCGTTTCCCCTAGAAAAGACAATAGAAATCTACGAAATAACTGAATGTTTCCGATCGGAATTGATTCCGAAGAAATCCATAATAGGTACCCAGATCACGAGTGTACACTCGTCATCAAAAAGGTTGTCTGGTTTTTTTTTTAAGAACATATTCTTAAGAACCTATCCTTATTGTCCAATGAAAGAATTCATTTTCCAATAGAGATATTGGATAACGAACGCAATGTAAATTCTCCATGAAACTTATGAAGGATTCACATCGCATGACATCGATGTAGGATATCCGATATCCAATAGAATTTGTTTTCTAGAGACAATAATGTTTCTAACTAGTAACCTTAAAAAGTGAAGTCTTCAATTGGATATCGGGTGTCGGACGTCGCGCTGTGATGAACTTCTATAAAGGTCGTTCTGCATTAGTTGCAAGTCGATTGCAACTCTTGTTGCGACAGCCAATCAGAAGCGTCAATTGCACCATTGATGCTTTTGATTAGCTGTCGCAATAAGAATTGCGTCTGCTTGCGATCGGCTTGCAACTAAAGCCAGCGGCACACGATGCTTGTTTTGTGCTGGATTGCTTGCTGGATAGAAATATTCTATTCTGATTGGTCCGTCTTCAGAAATATACCAATCAGAACAGAGTATTTCCATCCAGCAAGCAATCCAGCATGAAAACAAGCATTGTGTGCCAGTGGCTTAATAGCGTGTTCGACTGGCCTTGGGTTAATCGCTCCGAGAGCGATTAATGACTTCATAAGTTTCTACTAGCCAATCATAAAGCTTATAAGTACTTGTTCGACCAATAAACGTAGGTTGAATAATCCAGAGTGGGTTAACCCAGAGCCAGTCGAACATGTTATAGGCCGGTATTCATAGTCGAATCTTATTTCAAGATCGTCTTAAGTAATGTCTTAAGATGCGAATACGGCTCTGTGATTGGTTCATGACATCTTAAGACAGTACTTAAGTTGATCTTAAATGTAAGATCTGACTATGAATCCCGGCCATAATGTAGAACGATCTTTACGGGTACGCAACTATTTCAAAAATATAGGTCTAAGGCCAGTATTCATAGTCCGATCTTATATTTAAAATCATCTTAAGTACTGTCTTAAGATGTCATAAACCAATCACAGTATTCGCATCTTAAGACATTATTTAAAATGGTCTTGAAATAAGATTCGACTATGAATACCGGCCTAAGAATGCAGCTAAAAGGAACAGACCATTGATCGGTACATCTCAGAACACATCTTACAACCTAACCTAATTTCACTTGGTAAGAAATGCGCTTGTAAATATTATCCCCGTATCGTGTTCTACAACAAAGGTTTCAAGAGATATGTGAGAGAGTCTACCACAAAACGCAAGTATTTACTCGAAATTTCAATAATAAAATAAGTTGTTTTTTGTATGTACCACACACATTTGTCGTGTGTAGGAGTATAAATGGTTATTGGTTATATAGTTGGACGGATAACCTAAAGTGAAACATGCCGTGGCAAAGAAAAGATAAACATGTTTAACCGAGGATATTTGATTGTGTCTTAAAAATTTGTGTCAAGAATTTCGTTAACATCAATAGCGATATACGCCTGTGCAATTTGCGAAATAATTCTTTTACCGTCAATCTCTCTATATTTGTCATTTATAAATCAACTTTATAACTCAACTTCGTTTGTGGCGAACAAAGTAATATATGTAAGTTTTGTTAATACAAAGAAAACAATATTCTAAAAAATAGAATATTACAAATCACAGATTAGTATAGCCTTAATACTAAAGAATTAATATTATACTGGAATTCCAAAAAAATCTATTAAAAAACTACCATATTTTAGAACATTATATCCAGTTAACCATTCGCTTGCAAACAGAATAATACAATTTCTGTTACCAAATTGACATTTCGGCAGATCTACTGCATTTTTAGCATCAATTTGTTGTCAACGTATTTACACATCAGTTCACTGTTGACTGTCAATATGATGTATATTATGACCATCAGATACTGTAACATTTATGCAGACAGTTTGCTGAAACTGCACTAGCAAAGCTACTTTGGTATTTATTGTCAATTTTTTGTTAACGCTTTTGACTGATCTGCTCGCTATACACTGACACTTTATCATGTAGTTTGCTGATTGATGTTGGTAAATGTCTACTGGAATTGTGTTCATAGTCTTTTCAATGATAAAGTATGTTTCTTATCTGTGATCTTTTGGCAAGTAGAATTTGTTGCCTACATTTATCTCCACAGAAATGATTATTGGAGTAACTTTACATGTTAGTATGTTAATTTTTACATATCATTAGGCTTGTTGTTCTTAACTAAACTAGTACTTCACTGGAACTTTTTTCCTTTGTCTTTATAGAGTGAGTCACCAAATGTTAGATTCTAAAGTATCATCTTACTTTTTATATTAGCAGAAAATATGAAAGAAATAAATTGTGTGGGATTGAGAGAATTTGTTAACCATAATATTTATCTTTTCCAATCACACAATTTATTCCTTAAATATTTTCCTCTAATATAAAAACAACAGAAATATTTTAGGATTAGATGATTCATTCTGTATATTTGTCTAACAGCAAAGAGTACAACCTAGTTCAGTTAAAAAGACTATACCTAGTAATATTATGTTGATAGGGTGTCTGATTCATACCGTATTAGAGCTAATATATAGCTAGAATAGGTTAGGGTGGAGTAATGGAATTAGTGTTTTTTTTTTTTTTATATAACTACGTAAAATTTGGAGATATTAAGAGGATGCTGGAGTCAATGACGAACTCGAACAATGTCGATAATGCAGAAACGATCGTTACTAACATAATCACGCTATCCTTTTCGTATTTCTTATATATACAGAAATTACACGAATGTGTGTTGCATTGTTTTACCATACTCAACGGAAAACCTAACCATATATGTGTAGAAATCTTTCTGCAAACTTTTTCGATATTCTTAAGCTTCCAAATGCGGATGCGAAGGTAGAGCAATGTTCTTTAAAATTTTTCTGCTTGGAGCATCCACAATTTCGGTATGTACAAGCTGCGGAACTTTTGAATTAGGCAAATATTATGCTAACTGATAGCTCGAGATTTTACATTAAAAATTTTTTGTTCGTTTTCGACACATATCGAGCAATGCTTCTATTTATTTTTGCACACTTTCATTGCGTAAAAGTATTTGTAATTCTGTGTAACCAATACGACGTA
>NW_022639601.1:320395-320998 GCF_010583005.1 Odontomachus brunneus
GCAAATATTATGCTAACTGATAGCTCGAGATTTTACATTAAAAATTTTTTGTTCGTTTTCGACACATATCGAGCAATGCTTCTATTTATTTTTGCACACTTTCATTGCGTAAAAGTATTTGTAATTCTGTGTAACCAATACGACGTAAACTTTGCAGAAAAATGTGTGTTCTGTCGGTAAAGTTTTTAGCTTCAGCATCCCTTAAAAGCCAAATCACACTAACGATTGGCGATAGATGATTGACGATTGAAGATTGGAACTTGACCAATTGGAACAAAGTAAGCCAAGGCTGAAGCTTGTTGATTTGTTAAAATCTAATCTTTAATTGTCAATCGCCAATCACTAGTGTGATTTGGCCTTAAGACGAACAATGTCGATAATGCAGAGACGATCGTCACTGACATAATCACGCTATCCTTTTCGTATTTCTTATATATACAGAACTTACACGAATGTGTTGCTTTGTTTTACCATATTCAACGGAGAACCTAACCTAATATATGTGTAGAAATCTTTTTGCAAACTTTTTCGATATTCTTAAGTTTCCAAATATAGATGCGAAGGTAGAGCAATGTTCTTTAAAATTTTTCTGTTTGGAGCATC
>NW_022639601.1:321008-324776 GCF_010583005.1 Odontomachus brunneus
ACTAGTGTGATTTGGCCTTAAGA
The DNA here is from genome assembly GCF_010583005.1 of Odontomachus brunneus. Taxonomy (NCBI): domain Eukaryota; kingdom Metazoa; phylum Arthropoda; class Insecta; order Hymenoptera; family Formicidae; genus Odontomachus; species Odontomachus brunneus. The sequence continues at coordinate 321,032 of NW_022639601.1, forward strand.
CGAACAATGTCGATAATGCAGAGACGATCGTCACTGACATAATCACGCTATCCTTTTCGTATTTCTTATATATACAGAACTTACACGAATGTGTTGCTTTGTTTTACCATATTCAACGGAGAACCTAACCTAATATATGTGTAGAAATCTTTTTGCAAACTTTTTCGATATTCTTAAGTTTCCAAATATAGATGCGAAGGTAGAGCAATGTTCTTTAAAATTTTTCTGTTTGGAGCATCCACACTTTCAGTATGTATAAGCTACGGAACTTTTGGATTAGGCAAATATTACTCTGACAGCTTGAGATTTTACATTAAAAATTTTTTGCTCGTTTTTGTCACATATCAAGCAATGTTCTTATTTATTTTTGCACGTACGTTCATTGCGTAAAAGCATTTGTAATTCTGTGTAACCAATACGACGTAAACTTTGTAGAAAAATGTCAGTATTTTGTCGGTAAAGTTTTCAGCTTCTACCGAGCGGCAGCTCAGGCCACTGTCCAATCAGCACGCGCTGCGGTGAGACGAACGTTTCATACACTGTTGCATGGACATGAGAGGCTGGCCAGCTAGCCAGCACCGCAGCGCGCGTGCTGATTGGCCAGTGGGCTGCCACTTAGTAGAAATCATTTTTAGAAATTTTTTAATATCTCCAAATTTTACGCGGTTGTTTAAAAAAAGACACCAATTCCATTCACCCCGACCTATTCTAGCTATACTATATTTACTCTGATACGGTACGTCAGACAACTTGTATATAGTATACAGATAAAGATTAACAAACGCTGCAAATAATACGATTTGTTTTCTTTTTTTGGATCTATATTTCTTACCTGTTCATCGCGAGATGGTACATTTGCTAGATACTCCTTCATCTCAGGCTTCTTAGGGTCAGCAATAGCCAATACCGATACACATCCATCGACTGTTCCCAAAACAATACTTTTACCGTCATATGTGCTGTCAATAGCACTCAATTCAGCTTGTACTCTATAATTCGATATCATTTCACAATCTGAAGATCTGTGAAATAAATTGTTTACATATAAATTCATGCAAATTTAAAATCTTTCCTTATAACGTATTTAAGAACGTCTCATATTTCAAAAATAATGAAAAAATTTTGAAAGAATTAAAAATTGACCTATACTGCATCTGTATAAAAGTAATCGCAAACAACTCGACATTGATTCAGAGCCTGGATGAAAAATTATTCTATTTTGAGATGTAAATCCAGCAAACATGACGTCAAATAATGCTTTAATATGATACGTTAATGATATCTCTGAAAGAAAAAATAATTAAAAAATAATGACAAAATTCTCAATTTTTCTATACGTGTACTTTAAGTATTCAAGATTATGTATGCGAAATTTTCATTATGGTTTAGAGATAAAAATTTTAAAAAAAGTCCGCAATATATAATATAAAATAAAGCAAATATTGCAAAAATATAATAAAGTAAAAGTATGTTGTATGTGTAACTGTATCGTACAGAATATCTAATGTAACTCGCTTGTGTGCAGGTAGAATTCGTTAAACTAAACACAAAAGTCTTCTGTCATTTTGCAAACTACATAAAATTTTTAGTTATTAATTGAAAATGATTGATGAGTGATCGCGCGCTATGCGGTGCAGGGTGCAAATTGTTTGTAAAATGATTTTGTGTGTTAAATTTGGCGAGTTCTAACCTAACAAAAGCGGACGTGCAAGTTGCAGCAGATACCTTGTATACCATTTTTATAAGAAATACTTGTATACCGTTTTTATAAGAAAAAAAAATAGAAATAACGTATTTCTAATTTTCAGTAACTTTTTGCAGAAACTATAAAATAATATATTTTTAAAAGCATATATGAATTCAAATCAAATTGAGATAAAATACAGTTTTCAACAATTTTGTAGATTGATTGTCTCTTTGAGATTTACTATCTTTCAATATACTTGCCTGAAGACTCTGATAGTTTTTCGGCCGCTATGATAATAAAGCACATACTCGTCTGTGCGATTAAACATTGATATGACGGTAAATACTCCTTCAGCTACCTTCGGTATATATGTTTTCACGCTTGTACCTTTCTTCAACTCTATGAGTTCAAGGCCACCCCTATACATTTGGTCAGTGTCAAAAGTAACCATACACTTTGATTATTCTAATTCTACGTAGCCAAACATCTGATTACCCATACAATGTTTTCTATTTCGATGTACGATTTTTGGATGTATATTTGATAATTATATTTAGACGATTTGTGTTAGATTTAGTCTCTCGTCAAAAATTTACAGACAAAACACATGTTAGAGTCGATGCTCCATTTGTGGCTACTTTAAGGATTTTCGACGAAATAAACGTGTTTTAATTAAATTCCCTTCGTTATCTAATGTCTTTAATTATTTTAATATATTATTAAGAATCTGTAAATAATAAATTTAAGACCGATAGGCAAAATAAATTAAACACATTTTTAAAAAATAATACTTATGTCATAATTTCCGATTTCACTGTTTTTGGCCACCATAATACCAGTTCTTGTCATCATAAGTACCTGTTCTGGCCACATAATGAAATTGAGATTAATTTATAATGAAACAATTAATAAAAAAGTATATGCAATAAAAATCATGATTTAATGTTAATATCTTAATGTTGATATTTATTTTAGTAAAACTCCTGTTTAGGGAACCCCCTTCAGATGACCTTGATCTTGACATATGTTATAGAGGTCACCCTCCTGAGTGATCTTCTGAAGGTTTTAGCCGTCGTTGTTTGTTAAAAAGTTATTAACAAAAAAAGTTGTATGAATGTAACGTAATTTTTCAAGACAGTTTTATAAAATACACATTTTTCCTTTCACTTTTGTGAGAAATTCTCACTCTTTAGTTGAAGTACAACAGACTTGCAGCACCCTCGCCGCGGTGCGGGGGATTTTGGGGGCGTAGCCTCTCAGTTACACGGCTAGAGACAGATATCTTTTTTATTAATATCTCGGAAACTATAAGCGACCGCCATATAACCATGTTTATATTGTTGAAATATGGTAAAAAATAAAAAAGATGCTTGTTCTTAGCCGTGTAATGGAGAGGGATTACGCCCCCCAGACCCCCGCACCGCGCTGAGGGAGAGGGCGCAAGTCTGTTGTACTTAAGCTAAAGAGTGAGCATTTCTCATAAAAGTGTGAGAAAAAGTGTGTATTTATAAGACTTAAAATATAATAGGAAGACACGCACACATCGCGAGCCTGCCCTGTCGGGCGGGCAAGCGCGCTTGCTGGCGAGCAGTGTGTGTGTGTGTGTGTGTGTGTGTTAACGGTATCAATATCGAGAAATTGTTATATATTTTTCTAACTTCTTTCATCAATAACTTTTTAACAATGAGCAGTGGCTGAAACCTTTTGAAAGTCACTCAGGAAGGTGACCTCTATAACATGTCAAAGTTAAGGTCATCTGAGGGGGGTCCCCTAAACAAGAGTTTTACCTTTATTTTCAATTTATATATATATATATATATATATATATATATATATATATATATATATATTAGCATCTTTTGTTTTTTATGGTAAATACGTAAAAAGTTTTCTTTTATGTGTGTTTATCTCTGAAGTTTTCTTTTTAATAAAACGATTTTTCTTATTATCCATCTAAAGAAACAAAAATAAGTATATTTACAATGTATAATTATATATATAGTATGTATACATATATATATATATATATATATATATATATATATATATATATATATA
>NW_022639601.1:324786-325256 GCF_010583005.1 Odontomachus brunneus
AATGAAACAATTAATAAAAAAGTATATGCAATAAAAATCATGATTTAATGTTAATATCTTAATGTTGATATTTATTTTAGTAAAACTCCTGTTTAGGGAACCCCCTTCAGATGACCTTGATCTTGACATATGTTATAGAGGTCACCCTCCTGAGTGATCTTCTGAAGGTTTTAGCCGTCGTTGTTTGTTAAAAAGTTATTAACAAAAAAAGTTGTATGAATGTAACGTAATTTTTCAAGACAGTTTTATAAAATACACATTTTTCCTTTCACTTTTGTGAGAAATTCTCACTCTTTAGTTGAAGTACAACAGACTTGCAGCACCCTCGCCGCGGTGCGGGGGATTTTGGGGGCGTAGCCTCTCAGTTACACGGCTAGAGACAGATATCTTTTTTATTAATATCTCGGAAACTATAAGCGACCGCCATATAACCATGTTTATATTGTTGAAATATGGTAAAAAATAAAAAA
>NW_022639601.1:325266-325776 GCF_010583005.1 Odontomachus brunneus
CCAGACAAATAACTGTACTATATTTTTATAATTTTTCAAAGCACAATAGTGAGGACCAGTAAAAACCAGAGCATAGATTTTGTAGTGCCACAAATTTTATAATTTTACATAAAAGACTTTCGTTATTTTTGTTAGCCATAACTGGAACAACACAACAACCAGTTCTGGCCCTATGGCTAAAAATAGAGTATTATATTAATACATAATCTAGTTTTCGACACCTATTATTTTTTGCTTAATAGGAATCAAATACGTAGTTACACATATTGAGATTAATTTTTAGACTTTCTGTAAACCGATTATAGAAACATTCACTCACAATCATGTCTTTTATATAATAATTTTAACGTTTATCTCATCTCGTATCGTTAACGTTGCACAAGAAAATGCAGCAGTTCGTTTGGTTATAAATATTTAGTTAAAAAAAAAGAAAATTCTACATTCGTTATCGAGCAGCGTAACCAATAGAAATGCTGTAAAAACAAAATATTGCCACTTACGTAACGCGAA
>NW_022639601.1:325786-326305 GCF_010583005.1 Odontomachus brunneus
TATATTGTTGAAATATGGTAAAAAATAAAAAAGATGCTTGTTCTTAGCCGTGTAATGGAGAGGGATTACGCCCCCCAGACCCCCGCACCGCGCTGAGGGAGAGGGCGCAAGTCTGTTGTACTTAAGCTAAAGAGTGAGCATTTCTCATAAAAGTGTGAGAAAAAGTGTGTATTTATAAGACTTAAAATATAATAGGAAGACACGCACACATCGCGAGCCTGCCCTGTCGGGCGGGCAAGCGCGCTTGCTGGCGAGCAGTGTGTGTGTGTGTGTGTGTGTGTGTTAACGGTATCAATATCGAGAAATTGTTATATATTTTTCTAACTTCTTTCATCAATAACTTTTTAACAATGAGCAGTGGCTGAAACCTTTTGAAAGTCACTCAGGAAGGTGACCTCTATAACATGTCAAAGTTAAGGTCATCTGAGGGGGGTCCCCTAAACAAGAGTTTTACCTTTATTTTCAATTTATATATATATATATATATATATATATATATATATATATATATATATATAT
>NW_022639601.1:332884-376461 GCF_010583005.1 Odontomachus brunneus
ATATATATATATATATATATATATATATATATATATATATATATATAATATTTGTTTCCAGACAAATAACTGTACTATATTTTTATAATTTTTCAAAGCACAATAGTGAGGACCAGTAAAAACCAGAGCATAGATTTTGTAGTGCCACAAATTTTATAATTTTACATAAAAGACTTTCGTTATTTTTGTTAGCCATAACTGGAACAACACAACAACCAGTTCTGGCCCTATGGCTAAAAATAGAGTATTATATTAATACATAATCTAGTTTTCGACACCTATTATTTTTTGCTTAATAGGAATCAAATACGTAGTTACACATATTGAGATTAATTTTTAGACTTTCTGTAAACCGATTATAGAAACATTCACTCACAATCATGTCTTTTATATAATAATTTTAACGTTTATCTCATCTCGTATCGTTAACGTTGCACAAGAAAATGCAGCAGTTCGTTTGGTTATAAATATTTAGTTAAAAAAAAAGAAAATTCTACATTCGTTATCGAGCAGCGTAACCAATAGAAATGCTGTAAAAACAAAATATTGCCACTTACGTAACGCGAACATGAATCATAGACTAAATAATTCGAAAGATTCCTTGAAGTGGCCATAAATGGAACAGTGGCCACAAATGGAGCCGATCCTATACAATCTTTGGAAGCGTTCATACCTGCTGGGAGCGTATAGTGTGTATTTGCCATCCTTGCTAATATTTCCGCTCCATTTTGGGATTGTACGTATAACTTTTTTCTTATTGATATCAAGAATTGTACCCTTGTCAGAGCCGATGATTCCCACCCATTGCGGCTTGTTGGACATAGGAGTGATACATATAATATCCTGTCGACATGAATTTTTTACAGTTAATTTCTCATAGTCCAAATTACATGTCGAATTTATATTTTCATTATAAAGTATTATGGAATTTTATTCAAGGCACTTTGAAAGAATAATCGGTTTGTTTCTCTATTGCGCAATCGAGCCAGTAATACCTTAAATCCCGGCAACTTTATCGGTATTTTGCTAACCAGTGCACCTGTCTTGGCACTGTAAATTATAACGCAATCTCTATTGCCCTTGTCAGCGGCTGGCACCGCCAGAAACGCGTCGTCCGACGTTATGACTACTTGCCGGAAAGGTGTACCGGTGTTACTTCTTACGGGATACTCCAGAGAGAAAATCGTTTTACCATCTATAATATACATATGAGATACAATCACACAGATGTTTTAGAAATAGGTGGAGAATAGACTGGACATTTCTCTGAAATACCTTGTATAATTTATTAAGAATATGTAATTCTTATGTCAAATAAGTATCAGTTCTTATCAAGAAATTTGGTGCATGCAAGGATTGCAAACAGTTCACGCTTTGAAAGCATCGTGACTTCTGCCTCCTTTTTTGCCTTACCAGGAATACTTCGCATAATGAGAATCGCCATGGTTCGCACATTTTCCACTCCTGCAGGATTATTCGGTCTGGAAACTGCCATGAACTTCGACGAGTTCTCGATTAGCGTTAACTGCTTGACATTCGGCTGCTCTTCCTTGAACAACACTTGCTCCGTGATTCTGTTCCACACGAGAACATTGCCCGATTCCGTTGACACGATGTATCTGAAGTGTGAAATTCGCTGTGGCGTGTTCTTTTTGTACCGGTTTTACTTCCCGATTACACTCAATTTGTATGTTACTCTTTAAATTTCTTGGGATGAAATTTCACTCGAAAAGTAGAGTGACCGCCGAGTCATTCGAATTCGAATGGTTTTACACTCATATAGAGCGAATTCTTCACTCTGAATTATTAAGTAAATATTTTTATTTAAGAAGGTATATATTCTAGTATGAAGACCCGTTTTTAAGGCGATTTTTGGCAATTAATTTTAAACAAATGGTTAATCCTACAGAGTTAATGTTTTGAACTGATATTTATTTATCTTTGAAGAAACATCTTAAATTTTATCAAAGCTTTTTATTCAAAATTGGAGAAAATACAAGTGGACGAAACAGATCACACCGTAAAATTGTCTTCTATCGGGCGTGTTGATTGCTGCCGTTCTCATCATCTGAGATAAACGAATTTGCTTTTTATTTTGTTCTTTATGAATGTAACTATCGCTCGAATTAGAATTAAATAATTTGAAAAATAGTAGTATAATTTTTACTAAAAGATTTTAACTTTTCGCGGTCCGGAAAAAATAGTAATTTTAAAGATATGAAAAAGATTCTAGTTCGGGTGATAGCCACATTCATAAAGAACAAAATAAAAGCAAATTCGTTTATTTCAGACGAGGACAGACCTCTCTCAAGCTAGCAGGATCAAATGAGCAGAATCGAATGGGACCTATCGCATTTTTTAGTACTCATTTTGTACTATTTTGTACCACAAAAAAAAATTTGTACCACGTGCCGTTTAAAAAAAAATCATGGCGCTGCTAACTTGATATCAAGCTAGCAGGACCAAAAAAAATAAATAAATAAATAAACCATAGTACACACAATTAGTACTGAATTTGTACTAATTTGTACCATTCGAAATAAATCGAAAATTTTATATTTTCCTCTTTAAACAACCTCCCTTATCTACACCTAATATAAAGATAGCAGGATCACGATTTTTTCACTTTTTCTTGATGGTACAAATTAGTACAAATTCAAAAACGATAAAATCTATCATTTCTTGTCGTTTTTTACCAGTTTTTATTTTGTTCTTTATATATTAAGTTAGCAAGACCACAATATTTTTTTAAATAGTACGGGGTACAAAATTATTTTTTATGGTACAAAATAGTACCCAATGAGTAATAAAAAACGCAATAAATATAATTTGATTCTATCGATTTAATTCTTAATAATCGAAAAAGAGAAATTTTATTTTTGAGGTTGGTTAAATGTGAGGTTGTTTTAAGGGGTAAACAGAAATATTTGCATACTTTTCTCGGTGGCACAAATTAGTACAAATTCAGAAATGATAAAATCTATTGCAATTTGCCGTTTTTCAATGATATTTACTCTGTTAGCTTAAAATTAAGTCAGCAGGACCACAGGACAGGATTTTCGGAAAAAGTAACCTGAGCAAAAGTTACTCGGGCTTAAAAGAACTATCTACTGGTGTTCTTGAATTTAACCTTGGCCCCAACCTTTAAAGTTATTCGGAGGTCAACTTTATTTTTTAAATAGAAACATCCATTTTTAAATAGAAACATCCATTTTTAAATAGAAACATTTTTTATTACAGAATTTTATTTTACGTAAAGAAACTAACAACTTTTGTTTAAAAAAATATCTTATACGACTTCTATTTTTTAAGATATTTACAAAAATACGGAAATATCTACAAAATTATTAGTTTCAATAATTTTTTACTTGAATTCTATCAGCTTTACCGAAAAATAGCAAGAGACAAAAATTGTTTATTTTCTTCTCGTAGAGCTCTGAGAATTTTTTCAAATTTTTTTATGAACTTTTTAGTATTTCAAGAAAATGCAATACTAAGAAGTTAATTTAAAAATTCTGAAAAAATTCTCAGAGTTCTATGAGAAGAAAATAAACAATTTTTATTTTTTGCTATTTTTCGGTAAAGTTGATAGAATTTGAGTAAGAAATTATTGAAATCAATAATTTTGTAAATATTTCCGTAAATATCTCAGAAAATAAAGGTCGTATAAAAATTTTTTTCAAACAAAACTTGTTAGTTTCTTTACGTAGAATAAAATTGCGTAATAAAAAATAGATATTTTTATTTAAAAAAACAAAGTTGACCTCCGAATAACTTTGAAGATTGGAGCCAAGGTAAAATCCAAGGTTACTAGCAGATAGTTTTTATAGGTCCGAGCAACTTTTGTTGAGGTCATTTTTCCCACACATGTGTGTCACTTCTTCTCTTTTCTTCTCCCTATCAACTACACGATTAGACAAGGAACACCTTCCTACGTGCATATATCTGTCCTTCCGTGTTTCCTTCATTCTTCTGCACAGACCGCGTAGTCTAGTATATAAGTTTATGGTAACGATTAACGGTTAATTGTAAAAAACCCATAAAGGCGACCGACCTAGCATCCCTAACACCATCTACAGGCATATGCATACATATTACTCCTCAACATATAATTTGTTTCAAAACGGTTTAAAAACTTTTTTCTCATGCAGGTTAAAAATTAATTCAATGAGAGAACTTAATTTCTAGGAATTTATAAAAAACGAGTTCTCTCATTGGACCATCGACTGTGTTCCAAAACGTATAGAGAAAAAAGTGTTCAGTGTTTTGAAATGAAGTGTTTACCGTTACAGAAACATATTTATTCTAATCGATTAGAATATTCACTCATATGAAGGCAGAATTCACTCTAAGAGTTTGAGTAAAACATTCACCCGCCCGGTTTCGAGTGGTAGTATTTTCACTGTCATTTCGAATGAAACTATCGCCACTTTTCACTCGTTATGAGTGAGATTCCACTGCAAGAAATTTTAAAAGTATATAATGATTTTTTGTCAAGTAGAGGAAATTATCAACCTGCTGTCCTGTGTGATGCAAGCGTGCGTAACAATCGCCCCTAACGGGCTGTCGGCTAGCTTCGATATCAGTCTACCTGTTTGCAAATCCCAAACACCGACGCAATCTCTGGTGACTGTGACGGCCAAATTGCCTTCCTCGGCTAAGCTGTTTTGCAATATAAAATAATGTTGTTGCTCAGACTAACAAGATATTTTTTTGAATATCTTCTTATCTCGAAGAATATCATCGGATTACAAACTGCAACTTTTGACTCATTTTACAATAGAATAGTATATACACGCAGAAAATTATATATTATCTTTAAATAAATATTACTTGTTTCATATATTTAAAAAATTTAATGTATTTATTTTAAAGTTATTATAAACATTAAATTTGTTTAAAATATATTCTGAATCTTAGTGGGTTCAGTATTTTAATCAAGAATATTAAATTAAAACAAAAATTCAGCTTTCTTGCTACATAGATTCGAACCAACTTTTTCTTCATTGAAGTCTCATAATATTCAGTAAAGTAATATTTGATAAAGTTTCATAATATTCAATTATATTCAGTAAATTTTGTAAAATTTATGATAAATATATCTTGAGTCTATCATCAAAGAAATATTCTTTGCTGAAGATAACCATTAGTTCTTTTAGCCAAAAGAAGGCAAATAAACTAAGTAATCGCTTTTTTTTAGTAACACAATGATATTTTGTTGTATAATATATTACCTTATCATGTCTATCTGCAATTCGTGTCTGTCAATAACGTGAACTTGCTCGAAAATATTGTTGATATTCCACACCTTAACACTTCTGTCGATACTCGATGTCACAACACTGTTCCAATTGCCGATAGTCAACGCCTCTAGCTGAATGATCCTCGCAAAATGTGCGTCTAATATCTTCACCAACTCCGAAGTCTCCAGTGACCAAACATACAGATTTTTCCTACGAGAGAAGATTTATCGTCGTGTTGATTTCCTGATTTATACAAAAATTTAATGTATGCAGGATTATTTATCTATACAACGCGCACCTTACACCAGCGACAGCATAGTTCTTCGTGCCGCTGACCATGATGGAATTCGAGCACATCATTCTCGTGCTGATATTCCTCACGCCATTCGGCAACATCAACACGTGCGCATCGCTCTTACTCTCCAAGAACCATACGATGAAGCCGTTTCCGGTAGTCGCCAACAGCATCTCCTCTTCCCTGTCTAACTTTAACTGCAACAGATACTCCACGTCGTCATTGTACGCCCGGGGCATGTCGAAAATCTTTTCCCAGTAAGACGAAGTTTCGTCGCTAGTGTACTTCGTGATTCTGTAGTCGTCTTTATTCGTGCACGCGTACAAAGTACTTTTATCCTTAGTCATAACCATGGCGCTGAAATCATTTTTCGCGACTTAAATTTGGACATGGACTTTTGGACGTAATCGCTCCTCTATCTGTTATTTTTTCTTTTTTTAATATACTCATTATGTTAATAATCGACTGTAATATTCTATTAATTTTTCAAATTATGGTACATTAACTACAAATTTAGACAAAAGAGAATGTTAAAAATACGCTATTTTTTACCCATTGATACAGCCTTAACTAATCATTGAAAACTTTCTGGGATCTTCTAGCAACAGAAAATAACAATTATTTCTTCATCAAGTCCCGAGAAAGTTATAGAAATCGGAATTTATGATTGATTACTGATGATTGAAAGTTATATGAAGTATTTTTAATCTTAGTGTCTTAATTCTTAATGTCTTTAAAATAAAATCAATTACATATTTATGTATCGAAAAATAAGTAGTAAATGTAGGTAATTTGATATTTTGGTTCACATAATAAATATGTATTGTAAAGGAGTATAGGTAATTATAAAAAATGGGATAATTATGAAATGTTCTTCATAATTACTTTCAAAACAAATGTGTAATTGATTTTATTTTAAAGATATATCAAAGGTACAAAGCTTAAAAAACATTTCAACGATCAATAATAAATTCCTAGTTTCATAGTTTTGTTCGGATCTGGTGAACAAATAATTATTATTATTTGTTTCTAGAAAATCAGAAACAGTGCAACGATCCGAACATCGATCGTTACGGACAGGAGAAAACCGCAGAACATTACGCAACAAAAACGCGGAAAAGGAAACGTGCAAAAACGCACGAGTAAACAGACTGCCGATCAGCTGCGGTACATAGCGAATCAAGCGAGATTTGCAAATATAAAGCGCCGCGAATTCGAGAACAGAACAGAATCCGATACGCTCTCGAAATACCGATTTCTAGAGAGATCCGAATCTCCGATACAGAGATTACTGAAACATCTTCTCGAATACCGTTCCTGATGGACTTCCGTCGCGAATACGCGACAGGAGTCACTCCGCTGTCGGTTCACGAAAACGTGACACCAACCCTGTTCCGAATACCGTTCCTGGTGGATTCCTGTTCACGAATCCGCGACAGGAATCGCTTCGCCATCGGCTCACGAATACGTGACGTCGATACTGTTTCGTATACCGATCCTCGCAGACTTCTGTTCGCGAATACGCGACAGTAGTCACTCCACCGTCGGCTCACGGATGCGTGACGTCGACACTAAGCTAAAAATACCGCAATCCGCAAGATCCCAAGACCACCGAAGGTCCTGGAATCAATCTGTCGGAAGGGCGCCTTAATGCGACCTTCATATCGTTAATATCATACCGTTACCTTCATATCGTACCGTATTTTCCGGGATCTCGTACGAACGAGCAGAACTCATTCGACAAACAAGGCAAACAAAGCCAATTAACGAGGGGAAGACCAGGTGATTCACCCTGGGATTTCGACCCCAATTTTTTTAATTATTCTGGAGATGAAAAAAAAGATCCGTGTCCCGGCGTTTGATAGAATAGGCCTTAGTTTCGGAGTAATAAATTTGTGAAAATTGGCCATATCCGAAGCGCACCGCGGCGCGCCATATAAGCCTTCCCGGTAACTGTACTTCCAACTAGTGCAGTTGGCTTCGTGAGTTAGGTGCTTGCTTCATAATTCGTAAGATCCAAGTTCGCTCATGGAGGTGAGCAATAATTTTTTTTTAATGAGTGTTTTTATTTATTTTTATTTATTTTGATGATATTGATATAGTATGCAAATTTTTGAAATAGAAAATTTAATTTAATATTACATTCTAAACATTAATTTAAATTTAATTTTAAAGGAATTTTAATTCAAGTAATTCCTGAAAGAAATGTGTTTCGAGACGTCTACGAAATATGTTTCCCCCCGACTTACGGAAAAATAAATGTGTATGTGATACTCCTTCATTTATTCATTGTGCAAACTGTAGAAAATTTATATACTTTAAATGTTTTTATGATGTTTATCATCCAAGTAATTGTTCCGCATCGAAATAATTTAATTTTGTAATAAATCCGCAATACTTAAATAATTGAATTTTGTAATAAAAATATTCACATTCACATTTCAGATGTTTGTTTATTCTTCTTCTTCTACGATTAATTATTTTAAAAACTAGAAATTTAAAATACTATTAATATTATTTCTAATTAAATTTTAAATTTAAACAATTTGAAAATTTAGATACGTTGCCTTTATATGTTATCCATTACAAATAACTTATATATTATTATTATTACTTATTTATTATTTCAAATATTATTACTTGAATTAAATTCCCTTAAAATTAAATTTAAATTAATGTTTAGAATGTGATATTAAATTAAATTTTCTATTTAAAAAATTTGCATACTATATCAATATCATCAAAATAAATAAAAATAAATAAAAACACTCATTAAAAAAAAATTATTGCTCACCTCCATGAGCGAACTTGGATCTTACGAATTATGAAGCAAGCACCTAACTCACGAAGCCAACTGCACTAGTTGGAAGTACAGTTACCGGGAAGGCTTATATGGCGCGCCGCGGTGCGCTTCGGATATGGCCAATTTTCACAAATTTATTACTCCGAAACTAAGGCCTATTCTATCAAACGCCGAGACACGTATCTTTTTTTTTCATCTCCAGAATAATTAAAAAAATTGAAGTCGAAATCCCAGGGTAAGTCACCTGGTCCTCCCCTTGTAAGACTCCGCGCACACAGACGGACTGCCGAAACAGCCTCTGTCTGCACGCACCGAATATCCGATCTACTAGAGACATCATTGCATCCGAATTTTCGCCATAAGGGCGATCTCCCGGAAGCATATCAGTTGCGATACCGTATATACAGCGCTGCATCGTACCGCAGCAATTTAAAGACACTGTCAACCGGCATTTAAATAGACAAGCCGCGGAAACGTCAACAGACGATTCACGTCTGATGAAGCGACGCGACAACACACCGACCGCGTCCCGCGCACCGCGCGCAACACCTCGCGAGCCATCGCCGAAATAAAACACCTAACAAGCGTATATACAATCGACCGAAAAAAAAACGGCGTCGACATCAAAGATATAATTTAATATATAGCAACAGCTTATTTTAAATATACGAACAAGTTTATTTTTGATTTCACTGTTTCAAAATTATTCCGCCTCCTACGAATTCGAACCGGTGAGCGTAATCCGGCACGCAACGCATCGCGGTTACAACAGTATCCAATGATTAGTTGAAGTTTTGTCAGTGGGTCAAAAATATTCTATTTTAAGAATTCTTCTTTATTTATCTATATTTTTAAATTTTATTTCTATAGGTCATTGGACTTTGTCCATATCTATGCTGTAAAAGATACCACACTATGAACGAATTTAAAAAGTATCATATGGATATAAGGAACTAAGTGCACTTATTGTAAGTCATATTCGAGTGAGAGTTCTTCCAGTTATTCTAACAAATTTTAAAGAAATCTGTCATCTTTCTAAACAGTTAACAATAGAGTTAACATGAGTCTTTCGTTTTTTCTGTATCATACCTGTGAAATTGGAATGGATCCAGTGATATCTTCTTTCTATAAGTGTGCAAAAGCATGCGCGTATCATCGATACTTCCTGACCAGAATACGATTCTGTAGTGATCCAAATTCGTATATTCAACATCTACACACAGGAAGATCAGAATGAGGAACGTGTGACGTAAAAAATACGTATGCGAGGCATGACAAGTTTACTTCTTACGCAGAATGGGCCATTTGTTTGAATCTTCGGGGTTAGTGTGAGTGTCGAGCAGGTTCCCTCGCAAATCGAACCTACACCAGCCTAACTTTCCGCAAATAAAGGCGTACTGATTCATCAGATACACGCCGCATACTGCGTCTTCGCTCGGTAAAGGATTATCGATAATGACGAATTCGCTCGTCAAAGTATTCAATACAACTGTCTACGAAAGATTACAAGTCTATAAGTTTGACTTAAGAAAAAATAAATAAATAATCAAGACTCTTAGATTAGATATCTAATCAACAGGAAAAAGCCAATAAGAGCCGACACAGGATGCAAATTGTAAAATTCACTCAATCTATAAATAAAAACGGAGTCAGAAAGTCTGTCTTTTGCCAATCTTGAAATATAGGCTATTCTGCCAGGTTCCGGTATTCTATATTGGTAGTCAGTCCATAATCAAATAATTTTTGTGCTTCGCCTTTTCGAAAATTTTTCCACTGAAGAGGATGGGATTGACAGCTGAAATGTTTGAACAATTCTTAGAGAAGTCCTTGTGAAATCTTATTTCTTTTTTCATTTATCCAGGTTAATTTATTTATTACAATAGATTGAGTAAATTTCTCAATCTACATCTTGCGCCGACTTTTATTGGCTTTTTTTCATCACAAGTTCGGCTTAATCTTCATGTCGCATCTTCTTTGTTCCTTCGTTGATATAAATATCAATGATTGTGCTGCAAAAATATCGTACCTGATAATTGGTTGTAAAGGCCGCAGCGTATCTATTATCAGGGCTCAAGACCAATTGCTGCATTATGCCCTCCACACCAGGATTCACGTCCCTCGTCATGTCACTGGTGCTCAGATCCCAGGTGATAAATTTGTTCGATATCGACACCACGTAACGGTAATCTGACGTTAGGCAAAATCCAAATACTGCGAACTGATGACCTTCTAACGAATACTAGAATAGAGAGCAACATTGTCACTCAGAAATACACGATTATCAGATGAGAGAATTGAAGAATTGTTCATCAGTCGATTCATGATTCGAAGAATTGCTTAGGAAAATGAGAACTTGATTGATTTGATTGATGGATTACTTTCAACGGTCCGCCTGGTGTATGTAGACAATGATATAAGGGAAGCAACGCGCAATTCTTGACACCATCTTGATCGCATGCTCGGAGCAACATCCTCACATTAACATTTGCACCGATTTCTGGCAGCAGTCGACCGATTAGTTGGGGCGCAAGCATGTCTGGATGATTCCCCAGAATTGCACCGCCTAATCTCAAAGCATCGGCTACTAACATGAGTTCTCTAAAACAAGACGCTTTTAATTATGATTATAATATTATTATATTATGTATAGAGATGCAAGATAAGACATCATTATCTTGCTTATTAACGTATTATGTAATTTTTTTAATGTCTTTAAAACGGTTAAGGCTCTTAAGATATACAATCAATTGAATAATAAAAAAAGTAAGTAAGAGCCAACGCCAGGAATTGTGGTAAAAATCGCAAATATAATTAATTAAAACAAATATTTTGCTTTTTACCTCTATCGATGTTTATTAGTCTCATTTATGAATACATATATTTGAATTTGATTTTCGTTATCTATTCTATTGACCGATCTTCTGTTCATAACAACAAAGGCGTCTCGCCTACGATATGTATGTTCCAACTGTTTGACTGTTTGGTAAGCTTAAGAATGTTAATTTTATAATTTAAATAAGGCAATTACTAAAATATTTGGTCTCATATTTTTTTCAAGGCTACAGTGAGTAGCCAAGACTTCAATGAGTTGGATTCATAATAGAAATTTATACAATAGGCTATTTGCTAATATTTGTACATTATTATTTTACCGTTGCCATTTTTAATTTTTTTATAATTACTATGTTAAATAATCAATTTCGTTAGTATCTTTATTGTAAATTGCGTACACTGAAGAGGGTCCAAACCAAGGACCGAAATGTATACAAAAAATTCTTATTAACCATAATCTTCAATTAATCTTCAATTAATTTGCGATTTTTGTTCTAATTCTTGGTGTTGGCTCTTATTTGCCTTTTTTATTTAAATTATATTATTATTAATATAATTCTTTATTTTAATTGATTTTTTTAATGTCTTTCGGATACCTCGTAGAGTTTTGGTTTGCTAATAATATTTCTAATACTAATATTAAATAATATAATATTATAATTACATATTTTATAATCCAATCCAAAAATTTATGAGGCATTTGAAGAATATTAAAAAAACGTATTAAATCTAAATATATAAGCAAGATGAGATATAAAATATCTATATAAGCAAGTAAAAGTAAGTAAATAAAGTCTATATAAACAAAATAAGAATATAAAATATCTGGAAAGATATTTTCTTTTTACGTGGACTCACCTCACTAAACTCTGGTTATCGATAAAGTTACAGGCGTCCTCGAAGTCGGAAAGTACCGCTTGCAGAGGGCAAGAGCTCAACTTAGCGTGCAACCATTCATAGTTAAACAGAACATTCTCAAACAGATCCTTAAAACGTCGTGCTCTCACCAGGTGAAACGGTAATTCTCCGAACTGCAATCGTGAAAGAAAGAATTGACAGGTCTTCGGCAATCGTGTTTATGAGGATATTTTTTATGGCACCTTTCGCAAATTGTATCTTGAGATAGTTCCTTCCTTCGAATAAAATGCCAACGGCTGCTCCGGCACTTTCCTGTCTGCTATACCTTCCTTGTCTGTCAAATTGAATCTATAAATTGTGATTATTTTATGTGAGATTTCTTATCACACATGTAACAATGCTGTTATTATGTATTTACCGATGTCTCTGTATCTCAGTATACTTGAAGGGCTTTGGTTTGCCGCCACCCCAAATCCCGAGATAATAGTCTGCAATCATCGAGTGAAAGTACATCGCCATATTCATGTTTTTGAAGTATCGCTCTTTGGCGGTGTCCCTAAATTGTCTGTGGTACCAGTTCAACACGCTCACTCCGTCCGCTTCCCTCTCGCTGAGATAATTAGGCAGGTCGTTTCTTATTCTGGTCCAGAGCAGAGGAGGGATACGTCTCACTGGTGGTAAATGATACTGATAGACGTCGTCCAGAACTTTATCGTCCAAGGAAATCAAGTCCTCAAGCTCGGACTCCGATAAGCCCGACTTGGCGGCCGTGATGTAGGCCAGCGCGTGGAAAACTAGGATCTTGCCATGTTGCTTTTCGATCCTCTCGAACAGCATCATTATGCTGTCCATCACCGTGCTGGCCAAGTGTGTGTCCGCCGGTTTTGTGTAACTACGCCACCTGCAGATCTCCGCAAACACGAGCTTTACAAAAATTGGCAGGGAACACTTCGATATCGCGTTCGCCACCAAGCGCCATTGATAGTTGTTCAGGTCCCTCTTAGCTGTTTTCATCCACATTCTGGAAACAAGTATTATCCAGCCGATATGTGAAACGTTCAAAGAAGAAAGTGAGTTACAAATAATGAACCAGTTTCAACATTAACAATCATTTAATTAAATAATAATTGTTTAAGCAATCTTTTAAACAAATCAACTAGCTCGTTCAAGGAGTTGGAGATAGACGCGAGAGAATTGGAAAAGGATATACGTTCAGATATTCTTTCACCTTATCACATCCATAGCTAGGTCTTCGCCTAGAGCAGTCACTTCGATAAAGCTTTCTTCAGTGTCTATCATCCTGCGTAGCAACTGATAGTCCTTTGAAATTACCGGATTAGATTCCTCCGCTGCGCACGATAAAATCATCTGAAAGATATAACCCAATCATTATTCCTCAATAGCATTCCAGAAAACAAGATGACAAGCTTTATACACTTAAGTCTAAGGAACTTGACTGTTTATTTGTAAGCAGCTTAGATTGATAGATACTAAAAATTTTAATTAGTTATATGTATCAGGAAACACGGCAGTGTGTCTCAATAATGATTGAACTCTACTAAATAATTTAATCGTTATGATCTTGCTAATTCCGATTAACGCAGCACTACATTATTAATCGTATTCACGTCTACCTTGCAGTTCGGTGGAAGTCTCGTGGGTAGCCAGGACAACTTGTTACCCTGCACACCTGTCAACTGATCGACACTGTCTAGGAATAGTAGAATGGGCTGCTCGGTATTAGCTAGAGTCAACAAGTACTTGAAATAAGCTGTGAGTGGTACCAGGTCGTCAGGGATTTCTTCAAACGATAATCCGTAATTGTACGAGATCTGAAAATATAGACGGAAAGATACGATTTCTTCCTTTGGTAAATATTCAGAACAGGCCATATCCCTCCACTCCGCCTCGCTTTTCTTTTGAAATTAATACACAGGGTCTCTGATCCAACACGTATATCTGCTCGTATGCAAATCAAATTTATCCAGCTGAACAAAGATCCTGTTTTCTTTACGTTGACTTAAATCCAAATCTTGCATATAGAGGAACCTTTGCTACTCTTTACAAAATATCTTCATTTTTAATATATGGTAGACTCGTCAATTTACCAAAACAAAAGATTTCAGCAACAATGAAATGTTTTTGTTGAAAATACAATAACCAATATCTAGAGCAGAATTAAACAATGGTTTTTCTTGGTTAAATGATGAACAATCGATTAGCATATGTAAATTTCGTACTGTTTATAATATTAATTCATGATATTTTGAAAAAAGTACAAAAAGTTTAAATTTTATTTTGTAATGTCTCGAATGCGACATTTTCTATTCAGTTATTATTAGAAATTACTTTCGACTGTGACATTTCTACAATATATATTTATTTAAAAAAAATCGATATGTGAATTGAATTTTTACTTCTCTTTTGAGACAAAGCAGAATATATAAAACGCAGAATTTATTTACCTGTTGACAGATCGAGATCAATGTAGGGGTGAGCGCACTGCTGTCGGGGGTAGTACCGAGAAAGCGAATTATACTGATCGGTTTCTTGCCCATGAGCCAGCTGCTGCTGGTCAAACCTGCGCTCTTTGCTAATAGTGAAGTCTTGCCGCAACCACCCTCTCCGTACAATACCAACGGCTTATCGCCGTCGTCCAGCATGTAGTTTTTTATCTTCTCTAAGGTATCTTCGCGTCCATAAAATACCTACACGATACACATAAATATAAAAAATGCACATAAATATACAAAATAGTCCACGGGAGATCGGGATTAATAATATTGCAATAATATCCCAGGTAGCACACACACGTTTTAGAAATGTTTTATAAACGTTAGAACCAAACCTTTCATAACAGTTTTCAAAACGTTTCATAACGTTTCTGAGACGTTTTTCATGAGTAAAAGTGTCATTCAAAAAACGTTAGGTAAAACGTTATTTTTGCGAAAAAATCGCTAAAGAAACATTTTATAAACGTTTCATAAATAAGGTTTCAGAAAGGTTTCTGTTAAAACATTTCTTATTGATGCTTTACGGTTCTGAAACTATAGATACGTTTAAAAAACGTTTACGTGTATGTGGGATTGTATGTGTACCTGGGACTTACATTAGAATAATCTCATACATATGAAACAAAACCTAACAGAATAACAGTTCTACCTTTACGGAATTATTGCAAGCATGAAGATGTTGCAAAATCTCGGTTATTATCTGACCCTGCGCAGAACTGTCTTCCTTCCTCATGGCACGATCCACAAGCTTTACTATGTTTCTGTAAAAGTGAGTTATAAAGTGCTGCAGATACTCGCTGTGGGTTTCAGGATCCAAGCCCTCTCTTCCGATCCATTCCACGGTGTATCTGTGCGATATTCTCCATATAGTTGAGTAGTTTAACGATTAATTACTTATCTTGTATAAAACTACCGGGGAGAAATACCTCTGCAAGTTTGTACTTTCAATTTTATTTGGCAGTCTCTCATCTCTTAGATCCGCCAATAATTTCGAAGCTTCGTTGTCCAAACTTCTATTAGCTATGTCCAAAAACAGACCAGCCTTCCTCAGGTTTTGCAGGTTTATGTTATTTATGTATCGCACGTAAGCTAGACAGTGGTTCTTCGTGTTTTTAACGTTCAGCACCCCATTGATCACCTCCCTCTCAGTCACTGTTTCAAAATTGGCAGTTATTATATTTCTTATATTATATTTCTTGCAAATCTCACTTACGCACCCGACATAAAGTAATTATGCATAGTGTCCTTGTCGAATTTGCCGGTATTAAACAAGGATTGCGCTCCCTTTCTAAATAATTTTTGCATTTTCAACATGGTATCCCACCATATTGCTTGATCCTCTTGTTGCAGCTTGGGTATTCTCTTAAAAGTATATAAATAGAGAAACATAAGTGTGTGTACATATATAAGAAAAGTGGATAATTAATTAACCATCAACCGACTAGCTGCGTATTCGAAAAAATAGAATTATTAAACATGCATCTGTAAATAAGTACGTCGAGAGATAATTACTTTATTGTTGAAATTCTTAAGGATGGACGAGATCGGTTGTAGTATACTGGTAGGCGGCACAGCATTACTATCCTTCTTGTACCATTTGTCCAAAACAGTAACGTCCATCCCTTGGTTATCTAATTCTGTTCTCAACATTTCCAGTTCCGAACTAAGGACGTAAGTCGGTATCGGACGGTATCCGTATTTTTGCCCGAGGAACACCTATATGAACATATACATTTGTTATATCTGTCAAACGAAATCACTAAGTTAAAATAATTTATTTACTATTTTGCACAATCACATTGACATTGAAAGTTTTCGAACTAAGATGTATGAATATTGTTACATGTATGAATATTCCCCAACGTCTGTGTCTAATGGTGAATTACCTTTCCTGCCGTATCTGACCTGTGAGAGGCTAACTATTTATCTTTATAGTTCAGCAACTAAGCCTCGAAACGACATAATGATAATGTGAAGAAACCCCCGAAAGAAAGAGAGAAAAAGAGAGAATATGTGTGTGTGTGTGTGTGTGTGTGTGTTGTGTGTGTTGCGTGCGCGCGCGCGCGCGTGTATGTATATGTTATTTACTCACAACAAAATTAGGCCCCATGGACAGTCTCTGACAATTTTCTATTTCTCTCATGCACAGCTCCGTAGTCATGTGATCATCAGTAGCTTCGTCGCGCACACCCCATCTCATATCGACTACCTACGAGGAGAAATTTAACCATCTCGTGTAAGGGGAATTTTTATATTGATTTCTTCTAATATCTTCTGGTGTGCGTTGATAATTTTTATTGATAACACTGTACAACATTTTTTAACTTTTTTTTTCATGTTAATGACACGCGAAATGACATGTGAATAATTCTGATAGGTTGTTTCCATTGATTACGAATCCGAAATGGAAAATGTTCCAGCACGTCAGGTTTATGAGAAAAATCAGGTTAAACATCGGGTCAAAAAAACTCGTTTTTGGTCATTTTTAAAGTTGTTTATAAAAAGCTGAGACGTTTTATATAAATTCGCAGGAATAGCTTAAACTAAAATACATTCTTAAGCTACAATCCTAAAATAAAGATAAATAAGTAACATGAAATAACTTTTCTGTAACGCAAATTTTTTTAGAAGCACGCACCACAGCGTATGCGTATACTTTGTCCGCTGCGCTGTTTTTTCTGTGCAGATTGGAATTGTTTGGAAATGTCAGAGTTCTATGATTATCTAATTATTTATTTATTGATGTTAGATAATTACCAGGTGATCTATTACATATTATTTAAGGGTTATCTTGAAATTATCGACAATTATTTCACCGACAATGTTTTCGTCGACACGATTTCGCCGAAACCACATTTCATTAACATTGTTTATATCGACACGTTGAAATCACCGACAAATGTTTGCAGCGACTTTTGTTTCATCGACAAATTTTATCATCGACACTCATTTCACCGACAGTGACGAGTTATTTTTATCTACAATAATTATGTATATATATATATACAGGGTATAGCAAAAGTACCGGAACGGCAAGATAACTCGGCGGGGGAGCATTTTAGAGAAAAATGTTTCAGACAAAAGTTGTAAGGCTTAAAAAAACGCATTCAACGATAGTAGTTATTTGACATAGAATGGCGTCGCCAAGGTCAGAACAAGATCAACTTTGCTTTTTTAAATAGAAACACATATTTTTTTATTACGGCATTTTATTCAACGTAAAAACGCAAACAACTTTTGCTTGAAAAAATTTTTTATACGACCTCTATTTTCTAAAATATTTAAATATCTACAAAATTATTGGTTTCAATAATTTTTTACTTTATTATTTGAATTCTATCAACTTTACCAAAAAATATCAAGAAATAAAAATTGCTTATTTTGTTTTCATAGAGCTCTGTGAATTTTTTCAGATTTTGTGTTAACTTTTTAGTACTTCAAGAAAATGTAAGAAAATGAAGTACTAAAAAGTTAATATAAAATTCTGAAAAAATTCTCAGAGCTCTATGAGAACAAAATATACAATTTTTATCTCTTCATATTTTCCACTAAAGTTGATAGAATTCAAGTAAAAAATTATTGAAACCAATAATCTTGTAGATATTTACGTAAATATCTTAGAAAATAGAGGTCGTATAAAAAATTTTTTCAAGCAAAAGTTGTTTGCGTTTTTACGTTGAATAAAATGCCGTAATAAAAAAATATGTTTCTATTTAAAAAAGCAAAGTTGTCCTTGTTCTTACCTTGGCGACGTCATTCTATGTCAAATAACTACTATCGTTGAATGCGTTTTTTTAAGCCTTACAACTTTTGTCTGAAACATTTTTCTCTAAAATGCTCCCCCGCCGAGTTATCTTGCCGTTCCGGTACTTTTGCTATACCCTGTATATATATATATACATAATTATTGTAGATAAAAATAACTCGTCACTGTCGATGAAATGAGTGTCGATGATAAAATTTGTCGGTGAAACAAAAGTCGCTGCAAACATTTTTCGGTGATTTCAACGTGTCGGTATATAAACAATATCGACAAAATCGTGTCGATGAAAACATTGTCGGTGATTTTAAAATAACCCATTATTTAATTATAAATTATTAAATTATTATTATTTAATTATTTATAAGTAAATAATCTTAATTATAGAAACTTATAATCTTAATTATAGAAACTTATGATTTTAATTATAGGAATTTATGGAACATTTTCGATCAGATTCGTAATCGACGGAAAAAAATGGGATCACTACAGAATCACTTTTCGCAAGGATTTAACAAAATTCTTGTTGTAAAATATAATTATATAGTGTTTTAATTAACTCCAGTCATAACTGCTGACTGATCGTGAGGTATCTTTGTCATTTCATTGCAATCAATCCGCTGGTAAATTCAGTTACTTTTCGATGGTCGATGTATTTTATCTCTTGTTGAATTAGACGAATAAAGGAACTAGTTTCTTGAATACAAATATTTATAAAATCTCTAGTATTAGGTCAATCTCGACTAAGTATTGACTGGGAGAAAATTTGAGTCTTGACGTAGGACGAGCTACAACGAAATGTTATGTTCAATCGAACGTGACATTGGAAGGCAAAGAGTTCCCGAGTCGAAATTTTGGCTCTATGTTAAATTTTGAATTTTTGACAACGCAGTGGAAGCTAAGTTAGCAAAATAAGTAATTCTAACGATATAATTTATTCCTACTTTGACTCGCACGATAACTGAAATTTCTCTTTTCACTTTCTTTAGCGTCAAAATAGGTGTTGAATAGAATAATGAGACTGATAGTAGAATCAAATTTTCGACTCGGAGTTAATACGCTAATAGCGATAAGATAACTTCTGCTTATTACGTTAGACAATAACTAACGGACAATCAAGTGTGACTAATTGTCCAACGTGTTTGACTCGAACGCAGTTAGAATCCTTATCAAGAATTAATGTTGAGAGGCTGAATGTACATGTTATCGGTACCTGGCACCGTGAGAATCAATTTCTCCATCGAGATATATAACACACTTTTTGCTAAGTAAAGATCAGTTCGCTGAGCAGCGCCAAATCGTTATATTTATCGCATTGAGTCTTACCTGAAACTCTAATCCATGCTTCTCTCTGCAATAATCCTTAAGTTTGGGGTAACATTGAGCCATGAGAGTGTTCCTCTCCATCGTTGTGTCTGAAATTCAGCTACTGTTATATTCCACATTGTAAATTGCCAAGTCTGTGATAGATCCCTGCGTATGTTTTTCTATCTTTCTTTTCAGTATCAAATTATATATCTCCTATTATTTTTATTCTACTATTTTTTATCGTCCCAAGTGGATTAAGAAAGAAACTTACCGGTGAAGGTCGAACTCGTAAAAATTCGCACAATTTTAGAGCTGACCGCTGGTAGGGATTTCAACGATCCCGAGAAGATCGAGTCGATCGTCGTTTCGTCCATTTTTTATCACTTTATACACCTTGCAAACTTGTTAGAAAGAAAATGCCTACATCAATCGAGTTCACATCTTATCACTCGCAACAATGCCAGTAAACTGAGACCAATACCGTGCGTTACCAAGTGGCTTATACATCTACAATAAAGTGTAGTAGTTTGAGCTATACAGAGTTCGTAGTTTTGCTCGAATGTTCCACCTTGCAAAAACTCTTATGCTATTCGTCATCATTCGCACGGTTACTGTTACCATTATCTTTTATATTACGCGAAAGATCTGTTTATCAAAATACAATTATACGCAGTATTATGCAAATGAAGAAGATTTTAGCATACCCAAGTGGTTGCCAAGGCTTGTTTACACGATATAGAAAGACATTGATTTTGAAGTATGTACATATACCTCTTAACAATTTAATATTTGTGTCAGATATAATTGTAAAAATAAATATACACAGTGCGATTGAAATTGCGGTGCACTGTTGGTCTGTTCTTTTCAGCTAACTGCTGAACTGGTGCAATAAGTTAAAGTGAGACAAGTATTATATACATTTTTTCTCACTGTAACTTATTACACCAGTTCAGCAGTGCAGCTGAAAAGAACAACTATGTGTCACAAGATAGTTTGCACGCATTTCGAGCATTGAATTTGCAGCGCTTCAAGATGTCAAAATTGAAAGACACTGCTGACGCATTTGCGTGTAAATCGGTTATAACAGAAGCCAAAGTGATATACTATAGGATGTAAAAATAAATGTAAGATAACGTGATGACATGTTAATATATGTTAATTCACTTTGTCACTTCGACTCCTGATAGATGATTTCGGCTTGTATATGTATTATTTTAAATATCCTATTTCGTACGATTATTAAATATTAATTAAATATTATTAAATTTATTTATGCATACTTCACAAAATTTTATTTAACGTAAGATGTCTTATGTTACATGTAGTTTCTACTTCAAGAAAAATTATTTGATTATCTGTGTGTGCACAGGTTTTTTATGGACTACTAGTAATTTGAACATTTAACAAAGACTTATCATATTAATCAAAATGCCGCCCGATCCACTGACGCAAATGAATACATATCGTTCATACGTGACTATGCTAGCCGATCCAGTATCAAAGGATGAGCTGAAATTGAAGGCAGCTCAAGAATTGTCGGAAAATTTTGAGGTAGGTGTGGACCTTAGGATTATATTCAGGCAGAAAGTTTCTAAATAATCTATTGCTTGAGAATAATGTACTTAAGTAAAATATTAATTTGTACAGATTATTATGTGTTCGTCCCAATACCCGGCATTTCTTGACCACATGATGAAGATCTTTCTGAAGATGCTGCAGGAAGGAGAGCCGCATTTCATATCGGAATACAATATTCAGCAAGTTAGAAAATTAATACTGGAAATGATACACCGATTACCCAGCAATGAGTATTTGCGTCCGTACGTTAGACAAATCTTGACTCTCATATCTAAATTGCTAGAGACAGACAATGAAGAAAATGTCTTAGTGTGTCTACGTATCATTATTGAACTTCATAAACAATATAAGCCGACTTTTAATCCAGAGGTAAGTTAAAAGATATTTCATTATTCTTATTCATAATTATTTTTATTTATGTGTAATCATAGCAAGTTATAACATATACAACTATGGTGATACAATTATGGTAAAATACAATAATATATACTATAATTATAGCATTATAATACTATAATTATAGCATTTATAAAATTGGTAATGTTAGGAATCGATTTGATCTCTTTGTTTTGCAGATACAATATTTCCTCCAATTTGTCAAGTCAGTGTACAGCGAGTTACCAAAGAATTTGCCAAAAATATTTGAACCACGTCCTCCTCTTCGCGTGAAAGATTTGTCGGAGATTAACATAGAAGCTCTTTTGAAGGAAACGTTCACAATTACGGCGATACAAAGCGAAAAGAAAGCAGCTGATGGTACTGTATTGACGGTAACTATATATTTTCTTTCATTTATCTACTTACTAGTAAATATTTATAGAAGCTGACATGTTCCTGCATTACTTGTTACTCAATTATTCAAACATAATAAAAAATTATTAAACCTGTGTGTAAAGACCGAAGTAAATTAATATATGTTTCGTCACTTTCAGTACAACTTAATCCCAAAGGCGGTGATGTCACTCAAGGTACTTCAAGAATTGCCAATAATTGTGGTACTGATGAATCAATTATACAAACAGAACGTGCTTCAGGACGTGTCGGATTTCATTCCGATCGTCATAACGACTATATCGTTGCAGCCGAGTCCTCAGCATCGTGCATCTTCTGGATTCAACAAAGAAGTCTTTGTTGATTTCATGGGCGCACAAATAAAAGCACTATCATTCTTGGCATATGTGATTAGAGTATATCAAGAAGTAATAACGCAGCATAGCCAGATGTTAGTGAAAGGCATCCTCGGTTTATTTACTTTATGTCCCATGGA
Source organism: Odontomachus brunneus (assembly GCF_010583005.1). Taxonomy (NCBI): domain Eukaryota; kingdom Metazoa; phylum Arthropoda; class Insecta; order Hymenoptera; family Formicidae; genus Odontomachus; species Odontomachus brunneus. Next base: position 355,342 of record NW_022639601.1, read on the forward strand.
AGTGGCACATTTACGAAAGGAGTTAGTGATAGCTTCTAGGCATATTCTTGCCACAGACTTACGGAATCAATTTATTCCACATATGGAGTACTTCTTCAACGAGGATATTTTCATCGGTCACGGTTGGACGACACAAGAGGCCCTCCGACCCTTGGCTTATTCTACGCTCGCAGATCTTGTCCACCACGTTAGGCTGCTGCTACCTCTCAACGATGTGTCCCACGCGGTACATTTGTATAGTAAAAATTTACTCGATCCAAGTCTACCAACAACCGTACAAATGGTTTCTTGTAAGTTATTGATGAATCTTGTGGATACGGTGAGTCGTCAGAGGACTGACGTGGAAAACAGCACACAAGGACGGGAGTTATTAATGCGGATACTTTTGGTCTTCGTTCTGAAGTTCAAAGTTCTTTCCAAAATTTATATCCCGATCCTGCGAAATAAAACAAAGCAATTGCGGGCAAATACTTCAACGACGGATACTTCAACGTCAGAAGACCCTCTTAAAACAGCCACCGAATTGACCGAAGAAAAGGAATCGGGAAAGTCCAAGTTTGGCTTTCCGAATTGGCAAGTGATGAGTTACAACGTTTTAGATTATCGTAATCTCGTGAAAAGTTTAGTACATGGAGCGAAGGCTATAACAGCGAACTGCGTTAATCGATCAGGCGAGACACAGTCCAATCAGCTGCAGCCGAAGGAAACTTTAATTTACATCCAACTTGTTAAATGGGCATTGCCCGCTCTGGACATATATACGATAGGCACTACAGTTGTCGGAACTCCTGTACAACCGGGCAGACCGGCACAGACTCAAACCATCAGATCGAGAGAAGAAAAAGAAGTGTTGGAATTATTTGGCAACATATTCACGCAAATGAATCCTCAGACTTTTCAAGAGATATTTTCCATGTCCGTGGATTATATGGTTGAGAGGATTTTCAAGAATAGCGCTTTACAGATTATCGGAAGCGCATTCTTGTCGAGTCACACTATATCATCTAGGTTTGCTACAATATTAGTGCAATATTTATTAGAAAGGATGAACGATATGGGATCGAATGTGGAGCGGAGTAATCTGTATCTGCGTTTATTCAAGCTTGTCTTTGGAAGTGTGTCTCTTTTTCCCGCAGAAAACGAACATATGCTTCGACCACATTTGAATCAAGTGGTTAACCGAGCAATGGAATTAGCTATGTCTGCAAAAGAACCGTACAATTATTTCCTTTTATTACGAGCATTATTCAGATCCATTGGAGGTGGTTCACACGATTTGCTTTATCAGGAATTCTTACCTCTACTTCCGAACATGTTGGAAGGATTGAACAGATTACAATCCGGATTACACAGACAGCATATGAAGGACTTGTTTGTCGAACTTTGTTTAACTGTACCTGTTAGATTAAGTTCACTTCTCCCTTATCTTCCGATGTTAATGGATCCGCTGGTTTCTGCTCTTAACGGCAGTTACTGTCTCGTCAGTCAAGGCTTGCGCACTTTAGAATTGTGCGTTGATAACTTACAGCCTGATTTCTTATATGAACATATACAACCGGTTCGTGCAGACTTAATGCAAGCTCTCTGGAGGATATTGCATAATTCTACGGATCAAGCTCACGTAGCATTTCGGGTTCTTGGAAAGTTCGGCGGTGGAAATCGTAAAATGATGATAGAGCCTCAGAAGTTACAGTACAATGATCGTGAAACTGGTTCACCAACGGTAGTGGTTTATTTTCAAGGACCCGCGTGTCCAATTGACTTTTCCATGGAAAAGGTGATCGAAACAGCATACATCGCCTTGAAGTCCAGCACAACAGACTTATATTATCGCAAACAATGCTGCGAGGTTGTGAATTGTTACTTGGCGGCAACTCTGAGATTAGATGATGTTAATAACATATTGCACAAACTGTTCACGCATCCAAGTTTTCACGAGAGTGAAATAAGTTTCTGCCACGCATCTAGTCAATACAAATGTCCGGATACCGTAGCGCGCGACGTCCAACAGACCGCGGTGACGAGTCTGTTTATCGCCGCGGAAACTAAGGAACTGAGACCTTTAGTGATTGGCATGGTGATTTCTATTGTGAGGCATTATACGATGATCGCCATCGCGCAACAAGCTGGTCTGTTCTCGTGGACAGAACGTGACATTCGCACGCAAGGACAAGATCCACTTGTACTGATCGATGCACTCGCCTCTATAATGTCTCACGAAGAGAAAGATCTGCATAGAATGGCGTATCTAGTGTTGATGTTGATATTAGATACAGCGACAAAAATTCTAGGGTCGAAGGAACGAGCATGCAGGTTGCCCATCATCGAATACGCGGCAGACAGGATGTGCATGTTGTGCTACGAGCGCGCCTGGTACACCAAACTCGGCGGTTGTATTGGCATCAAGTTCCTCACCGAGCGAATGGCTATAAAATGGGTCCTTGATCATCAATTCATGTTCCTGAGAGCTCTCATATTTGTGATGATGGATTTAACTGACGAGGTGTCTAACGGTGCTATCGACATGGCAAAGACAAGTTTGGATAAAATGATAAGAATCTGTGTTGATCCTAGTATTCAAGAAAGTAATGCGGAACTGCTGGATGCCCGAAACAAAGGTCTACACGATGTTACTCGCGAACTAGTTAGGCAAGTGACATCACCACATACCATTGTGCGTGAGCAAGCTATGACAGCGTTGCGCCAGCTCGCCGAGATCCAAAACAAAACTGTGACGGAAGTAATGGAACCCCACAAGGAAGTCTTAGCTGACATGATCCCACCTAGGAAACACCTATTGAGACATCAGCCCGCAAACGCACAGATCGGCTTGATGGACGGGACTACGTTCTGCACCGCCTTGAATCCACGTCTCTTCACCATCGATTTAAATGTGGCAGAACACAAGGTGTTCTTTCAGGAACTGTTGGGTCTCTGTGAGGCGGAGGAAGCGAATCTAGCGAAACTGAGTTGCTATAAATCCGTCACGAATCTAATGCCCCTGAGGAAATCGGCACTACGAGCCCTCGCCGCCAGTCACTACATTGTGTCCTGCCGCGAAAGGATATTCACGGTTCTTTACAAAGCCTTGGAGAAATCGAATGGCGAGCTACAGGAGGCAGCTTTCGAATGTATGCGAACGTTCATCTCTGGCTTTCAAATCGACATGGAGTCTGTGCACACAACTATGCGTCCGATGTTGCTCACATTAGGTGACCATAGGAATCTTAGTTTAAATTGCGTTAAAAGGCTGTCCTATTTGACGCAGCTTTTTCCAAGTACTTTTAGCATCACCCTTTGTGAACAATTGTTACAACACTTAAAGAAGCTCTTGGAGAACTTAATTCAAACACAAAAGGGTATATTAAAAACCGGCGAGAACGAACAGAAAATCACCACTATTATAGGAATATTTCATGAGATACCGGCGGCTACTCCAAAGTTTATCGATCTGCTATGTCGACTTGTGTTACACACAGAGAAGACTTTACTTGTGGAGGTGTCTAGTCCATTCAGAGTGCCCTTGATGAAATTTCTGTTACGTTATCCCGCTGATACTCTCAGTCTGTTCCTCCATGACAATAATATCAAAGACCAACAATGGAGCCGATACTTAGAATATCTCATTAAACACAAAGATGGTAAACCGATCAGAGATATTTTGCATAACAGTTCAACGAGGCTTGTCGCGATGCTACTCACGCACTCCAACACGCAAACCAACTCAAACTTGAGCCATATGGAAAAGAGCGAGCTGCAATATCGGGCGATTAAAATAATCGCTCTGCTCATCCGATTCGACGAGCAATGGTTGTCCACGCAGACTCAGCTAGTGAGTGCTCTGAAACAGATCTGGTGTGCTAACGATTATCAAGCGTTGCATAAAAAGGTTGAGAACGTAGAATATTACCACTGGAAGGAACCAAAACTAATCGTCAAGATCCTATTGCATTATTTCCGCCAGCAACCAAACGACATTGACTTGTTATTTTACTTACTACGAGCTACATGCGATCGGTTCATACCTGACTTTCAGTTTCTCAGGGATTTCCTGGAAAATACAGTAGCACAGGAATACACTGTAGAATGGAAGCGAAGCGCATTCTTTCGCTTCGTCGAACATTTTCCTACTAACAACTTATCACAGGAGCTGAAGGCCAATGTGCTACAACTGATCATAATCCCATGCTTCGCAGTAAGTTTCGAGAGAGGTGAAGGTACTAAATTGGTCGGTGGGGCTCCTATGCCTTACCAGGACAACCCAGAGAATGTGGTTTCAGTATTTATCAGCAAGATCATCGACCCAGATAACCCGTTTGGTTCAGCCGATTGCGTGCGTATTTCTCTACTGCAGTTTTCATGTTTACTTGTAGAGCAAGCGTCACAGCATATTCACGATGTTACCAACAAACGACAAGGAAACAAATTGCGTCGGCTGATGACGTTTGCATGGCCATGCTTGTTGGGGAAAAATTGTGTCGATCCGACAACAAGATATCATGGTCATCTTCTTCTTAGTCATATTATTGCTAAATTTGCTATTCATAAACGTATAGTATTGCAAGTATTTCATAGTTTGTTAAAAGCACATGCCGTAGATGCGCGCAATGTGGTTCGACAAGCACTTGAAATATTGACCCCTGCGATGCCTGTACGTATGGAAGACGGTAATACAATGTTAACTCATTGGACGAAAAAAATCATCGTCGAAGAAGGTCATTCAATGCAACAGCTTTTCCATATTTTACAATTGGTTGTGAGGCATTTCAAAGTATATTATCCGGTTAGACATCATTTAGTTCAACATATAGTGAATTCTATTCAGCGTTTAGGCTTTAGCCCCACTGCTACAATTGAACACAGAAAACTGGCTGTCGAGTTGGCAGAAGTGATTATAAAATGGGAGTTATATAGAATCAAGGACGAAAGTGAAGCTGCCGATAGTAACAGCAGCAACAGATCAGTCACAAGCGGAATTAAGCGACAGTCAACTGACGAATCGCCAAATACTAAACGTTTAACTAGCCAGACAACATCTAGCAATATATGTATGCCTCTCGTCTCGTCCAAAACAGAATCAATGAAAGCAATTGATAGAATTCATTCGGATGCCATCCTGAACTTTCTACTGCGTCTGGCGTGTCAGGTGAACGACGTGTCTTCGATGCACGGCAATCCTGGTGAATTATTATCAAAACGATGTGTTAATTTGTTAAAAATGGGTCTAAAGCCGGATATATGGACGGAATCATGTGATTTGAAATTAGCTTGGTTGGATAAAGTACTGGCAAGTGTAGACAACTCTCAGCCAAATTATGGAAATATTAGTACTGCACTAGATGTGCTAACGTTTCTATTAGGAGTAATGAAACGCGAGCAGATACTCGCGAGCTTCAAGCCATTGCAACGTGGCATAGGCGCCTGCATTGCTAGCAATAATACTAAAATCATACGCCTAGTACATGGTTTATTGTCGAGACTGATGACCATTTTTCCAGCAGAGCTAACGTCCTCGAACGTAAACGTATCCTCTAAAAATGAAGAATTAGATACATTATACGCGACTGTGGGTAGATTCATAGCTGACGGTCTAGCCACTTACGAGAAGTCCGCAAGTGCTACACCCAGCTCACTATTTGGTACACTGATGATGTTGAAAGCGGCCTGCACGAACAATCCAAGCTACATTGACCGTATGATAACGCCTTTTATGAGAGTGCTGCACAGAATGGCCAAAGAACATTTGCACAGCTCATCCCAGACTGAAACTAATGCGGTTGGAAGCGAGTTACTTATTCTAAGCATGGATCTCGTAAAAAACCGAGTTGTAGTGATGGGAGCCGAGATGCGCAAATCGTTTATTGGAACCATACTGACTGGACTCATAGAAAAAACGCAAGATATTAAGGTAATGAAAGCCATCACGAAAATGTTGGAAGAATGGATGAAGAATAAGAATACGATCGCAATGAATCAAACGCCCACAATGCGTGAGAAGACAGTGCTTTTATGTAAGATGATGCAGTATGTCGAGAAACGCTTTCCTGACGACCTAGAGCTGAACAGACAGTTTCTTGAGCTGATCAACTACATCTATCGCGACGAAAGTCTGAAGTCGACGGATCTAAATACTAAATTAGAACAAGCTTTTTTATCTGGTTTACGCTGCGTCCAGCCACAAGTAAGAGCGAAATTTTTCGAGGTATTGGATGCGTCGATGAGTAAGCAACTACAAGAAAGACTTCTATATATCATCAGCACTCAGAACTGGGAGAACATAGGTCCTCATTATTGGATTAAACAATGTATTGAATTAATTCTATCGTCCGCCAATCCAAACACGCAAATACAAATGACCAATCAGGATCTCTTGCTGCCTAGCGTCAAGTCAATCATTCACATGGGCATGGATAAAGATAACAAGGATCACAAAGATTTCATGGCATATTGCAGCATAAAGGAAGAGCCGAAGGAGATTTCCGAGACCAATGACGCGCCAGAGACAGACTTCTTTGAGATGGAACTATCAAATATGTCCATCTCAGAATTTACCAGCACCTTGGACGATATTATGGCGCAGAGCAACCTGACGGATATGATCAACAAGCAGAGTGCCTTTATCGAGCGTGCGAAGAAGATCAAGACGGAGCAACTTCTACTGGCAGTTGTACAGTTGTGTCACATGGACACAAATCTAGCGGAACGTGTTTGGTTGGACATGTTTCCGCGATTGTGGACTATTCTGGAGGAGCATCACCAAACCGTTTTAATTGGAGAGGTAGTGCCGTTCGTCGCCAGTGGTTCGCACGTCAATCAAAAGGATTGCCATCCGAGTGCGCTTGGTACGTTCCTCGAGGCGTTGTCGCATTGTAATCCACCAGTTGTTATAAAGCCATACGTGATGAAGTATCTGGGTAAATCGCACAACGTATGGCATCGAATGACACTCACCCTAGAACAGATGGCTTCCGAATCCGATAATAGTGTCTACGCGAGAACTAAACGTGAACTTGACTTTTATGACTTCGAACAATCCCCGGAAGATATTCCTAACGATATAATGGACGCTCTTGCGGACATGTACTCGTTGTTGCTCGAGGAGGATATGTGGTCTGGTATCTGGCAGAAGCATGCATACTATAAAGAGACTCTACACGCCATCGCACTGCAACAACAAGGATTCTTTGAGCAAGCTCAAGGAGCTTACGATGTAGTCATGACCAAGTTCCAACAGGATTGGGTGTCAACCCCGTCGCCTTATAAGATTCAAAAGGAAGTGATAATGATAGGGAATCAGTGGGTGCGCTGTGCGAAGGAACTGAATCAATGGGACATGTTGTTGGAATATAGCACTACGAAAGATTTCAGAGATCCTTTCGTGGCCCTAGAGAGTTCCTGGCGTATCTCCAATTGGCCAGTTATGAAGGAAGCGCTCGCACTTGTTGAGCATAATTGTCCAAAGGAAATGGCTTGGAAGGTACGATGTGATGTGTAATAGTGATCCTCCTATTTTTAAATCTCTTGTTTCATTTGATCTTATTTTGTTTGATCTTTCATTTTGGAAATTTATTTTAATAGAGAGATATTAGATAATTATTAAAATTGGTCCAAAATTATGGAGTTTTCTCTCATTTCTTATATTTAACGACATTCCTGAATTTTTTTTAATCAAATTTTTTATCTGAATTAAGCTACAATTGATCATTTACAATATATTCTTTATAATCATTCATAGTTAGAAGGGGATAGAACTAATTAGAAAAAGAATAATGCACAAAAATTTTAAAAAGTACAAAAATTACTCATTGATTTACGATTATACATATAATATTTTCTCAAGATAAGGAAATTATCACTAAATAGTATCAAAAGTGCTCAATTAAACAACATAGGTGAATTAAAATATTTTTATTTTTAGAGATATAGAGATATGATGTTATTCTTAAAGATACGCCCAGATCTCAAAAAATCAAGAAAAATACTTTTAAGAATAAATATTTTAGCGTGTATTTAAAAAAAGATCTTCTCACAATTAAAAATTTAGCATGTATATCTGGCCAGATATTTGCGTTCTATGATTTAAATATATTGTTTTTTCTTGTTAATTCTCTAAGTATTATTTATACATGCATACATACATATATTTTTTTGTAAATATATTTTAACATTCTTTTGAGTGTGTTAATGAATCTTGTGTTCTAATTCATTACTTATATATTTTTTTTTAGGTGAATATGTACCGTGGTTTCATAGCCATATGTCACGAGGAACAACATATGACTGCGGTAGAGCGTTATGTCGAGATTGCATCCACTTTGTGTATGCGAGAATGGCGCAAACTTCCTCAAATTGTTAGTCACATTCACTTGCCATTGCTGCAAGCAGCGCAACAAATAATGGAACTTCAAGAGGCAGCTCAGATTCATCAAGGGCTAATGTTGACCAGATCTTCGTCTCTACATGACATGAAAGCGATAGTAAAAACATGGCGCAATCGTTTACCTGTAATCGCGGATGACTTAAGCCATTGGTCGGATATCTTCGCTTGGCGGCAGCAACATTATAACCGTATCGCGAATCATTATGAATCCCAGCCAGATTCACACTCAGCACCGTCCCATTCCGTACTTGGTGTTCATGCATCCATGCAATCCATCATACATTACGGCAAGATCGCCAGAAAACAGAACTTGTATGGAGTATGCTTGGATTCGCTGTCAAAGATTTACACGATTCCGAGCGTGCCCATGATCGACTGCTTCCAAAAGGTTCGACAACGTGTCAAGTGTTACATGCAGATGGCTACCATGAGCGGTCAGAATGAACTTCAAGAGGGACTGGATGTGATTGAATGCACCGACATGCGTTATTTTTCGAAAGAGATGACTGCTGAGTTTTATGCGCTGAAGGGCTTACTTCTGTCACAGCTTGGTCGTTCCGACGACGCGAACAAAGCTTTCTCTGCAGCGGTACAGCTGCACGATACTCTGGTGAAAGCATGGGCTCTGTGGGGCGATTATCTCGAGCAGATCTTTGCGCGTGACGCGCGCCAAATCTCAATCGGCATAGCGGCGATCACGTGCTTCTTACACGCCGCTCGCCATCAAAACGAAACCAAGTCGAGAAAGTATATCGCCAAAGTCATCTGGCTACTCACGTATGATGACGACAAATCGTCATTGATGGAGACATTGGATAAGTATTCAATAGGAGTACCGGCTATTCAATGGTTACCCTGGGTGCCTCAGCTGCTCATGTATCTCGTGCGATACGAAGGCAATAGCATATTGACCTTGCTGAGCCAAGTCGGTCGTATGTTTCCACAAGCAGTGTATTTTTCAATACGTACTTTATATCTTACTTTAAAGATAGAACAGAGGGAGAGATACAACAGCGAGTTGACTGCGGGCAAAATCCAGGAAAGCAGTCAAGAAGATCGTGCGACTGGCAATGTGTCACAGCAAGGAGTGTCAGAAACATCAGGCCATACCGTACGAGCCACGGCACCCATGTGGAGATGCTCCAAAATTATGCATATGCAGAGAGATATCCACCCTACTGTATTAAGTTCACTGGAAGGTATAGTAGATCAGGTAAGTTTGAATTGTACTTTTCTACTTATATTTGTATATCTACAACATTTCACAATTTTTGATTAAATATGATATTTAATTTATGTACGCGGAAAAAAGATATTACACATGACCAGAAATATTTAGTTGTGAGCAGCATAGTTGCATTATCCTACTTATCTATGTGTGATGTAATGTGTTCATATAATTCAATTTGCTACATCAACTACATCAATGTAGTTGCGTGTGGTCTAATTGTAGCAACCAGAAATCGATTGAAGTAATATTTACTATGGATAACTTTAGTTGATATTATCACTGTTGCAACGCCAGTAACTCAGTAATTACTCTGTGGTTGCAGCAACTACATAATTAGTTGTTCTATATTTTAGTATTGAATCTGAGTGGAATAATCGGATTTATGTGTGGACTAATCATACTGTATTTTCTATGTAAAGCTTTGTTCTTGAAGTTTGTTTAGACATTTTAGAATTATCTTACACAATGGATCTCTCAGTGTAATATGAGTGCTCCATTTCTCCCAGCCATTTTATTCTCGATCAATTCTCAATATTTCGATAATTAATTATAATTATCGATATGTATCGTATTCTTTTCTTCCAAATTAAAATGATATTTTTTTTCAAAGATAACATAATTGGAATTCGTATTTCAGATGGTTTGGTTTCGCGAAACATGGTATGAAGAGGTGTTAAGACAATTGACTCAAGGACTAGCTAAATGTTATGCATTAGCATTTGAAAACCGTGGCGCAGTCAGTGAAGCTACTATTACTCCGCACACTTTGAACTTCGTCAAAAAATTGGTGTCGACTTTTGGCATAGGAATTGGTAAAGTCATTATGACCTATATATAATATATATAATATATTAATTCTCATTATACCAATAATTAATGTACTTTTTTTTAAAGAAAAGTAAATAAATTTTCTGTGTTCTTTAAAATATTTCGAAAAAAGAATAAAAATTCTTACAATCACAAAATATAAATTTTTACAAATAATTAGAACTGCTTAATGAAGAAATTTAAAAACTAAAGTTGAGTCCAATAAAAAGATCTTGATGTTAGGCTGAACGTTCACAGTAACGCGAAAATCAAATAAAAGAAGACTGACTACAGAAATTGCGTTTTATGACTTTTAGAGAATATATCGTCTTCGCAAAATACATCATTCTATTCAGCGGCTTCGGAATCCTTAGCACGTAGAGCGCAAGACACTGTGCAAGATCCCGTTTTCCACAGAATGAAGGGACAATTCACAAGTGATTTTGACTTTACCGTTCCCGGGGCCAGATTACTTCATAATTTGATCAACAAACTAAAGAAATGGATAAAAATTCTTGAAGAGAAAACTAAACAATTACCTAGGTAATGCTTATTTCTTTGCTTATTCTATGACGATACATAGTATCAGAAGTATTTCATGGACCAAAGTTTCACGCATTATTCCGCAGGTCTTTCCTAATAGAAGAGAAATGTCGCTTCTTAAGTAATTTCAGTCTCAAGACTGCTGAAGTGGAATTACCTGGTGAATTCTTGATACCTCGAGTAAGTAATAAAATAATATTCGCGTAAGTAATAAAGTAATATTCACATAAAATGTTAGAAAACTCAGAAATTCAAATATAAAAGGCGAGTAAGAGCTAAATGTACAAATATATTGATACAATATAAATCTAACATTTATAAAGTGAAACATTAACAGTTGTTAGAACGTTTTGTTCTTTAACAGTGACAGTTGCATTGCTTCCATTCGGTTCATTTATGTTTAAAACAAAAGTAATGACCTACAGTGTTCAACTATCGATTAAGTTTCTTTTGCGTTTCTCTCTTTCCGTTTTCTCTGCACATTTGATTTACCGTTTTTGACTATGTTTGTGTGCGTGTGTTTTATTTTTTAAATATTATGTTTAATGTTAATTAATTTGTATCGCTGAAGAAGAGCCGGAAGAATAGAATCAAAATATACGGTGTTTACTGATTTTGAGTTTGTATATAGTAATGCTTTGATTAAAAGTTTATATATATAAGTTTATATTATATATAAAATACTCTATATTGCAACTATACAGGATGTTTGACTCGTACCGTACCAGAGCTAACATACCTAGAATAGGTTGGGGTGAGTAATAGAATCAGTGTCTTTTTTTAAACAACCATGTAAAATTTTGAGATATTAACGATAAAAGATTTCTATCGAGCGGCAGTCTACGTGCCAATCAGCACGTGTGCTGCGGTGAGACGAACGCTGTACGCGCTGTAGCATCGGCATGACGGCTAGCCGGGCCTGCCTCCTGGCAACGCGTTTTCCTCATTGTTGTCGACGCGCGGCGAGGGGACGATGAACGCGCCGCGTTACCGCTCAGCCTCGACGCACACAGCTCGCCGCAGAGCGTCTATAGGCCGCGATGGGCGTGACAAACGCCAAACTTTATGTGGTTGTTACTAACAAACTAGACGCGTTATCGCTAAATGGAAGAGGACTTTTCTGATCCTCTCGCTTAGCTCTACGCCCCTATGGAGTTGGTGTGTTACAATTTGCAAAATGGTAGAGGACTTTTTTTGTTCAGTTTGATTTAATGTATAAGTATACAACGGCAGACGGCGCCACTGCAGCTCATTTACCATATCGCGCGTAATTATTCACCAATCTTTTTTAATTAATATCTCGACTATTATTGCGAATATCGCAAAACGGCACAGGACTTTCTTGCTCACCTCAACCCGTTCTACGTTCTCACAAAGGGTCATCATGGAGATCTGAGACATCCTGTATATCTACTTATATATTTTGAACAATAATTATTCTCGAGATTAGACGGAAAAGACGCGTTCATCTATACTAATCTCTTTTTAAACTTATTCCTTTCAGCATTCACATTATTCAGTGAAAATAGCACGATTTATGCCACGTGTTGAAGTCGTTCAGCGGCATAACACCGCTGCTAGAAGACTACGCATTCGCGGTCACAACGGACGCTTATATCCTTACCTAGTAGTGAATGATGCTAGCGTTGGAGATGCGAGGCGCGAGGAACGCGTGTTACAACTACTGCGAATGCTGAATCACTACTTGGCCAAGCAGAAGGAAACCTCACGCAGATTTTTACATTTCACAGTACCTCGGCTGGTAGCCGTATCTCCTCAGATGAGGCTCGTGGAAGATAATCCAGCAGCCGTTTCACTGTTGGACGTGTTTAAACAGGGTTGCGCCAAATTAGGCATGGAACACGACGCACCGATCGCTAGATATTACGAAAAGCTGGCCGCGGTGCAAGCTCGTGGAATCCAAGCGAGCCATCAAGTATTGCGAGACATTCTGAAGGAAGTGCAAACCACGATGGTCTCCAAAACTATGCTTAAAGATTGGGCAATAAAAACCTTCCCTGGCGCTACTGACTATTGGACGTTTAGAAAAATGGTAAGTATAATTTCTCTTTATTTTTTTTATTGATAATCTTTAGAATTGTATCTTTTATCAATAGCTCTAAACATCAATGATTTATTAAATAATGATAGATTTTATTAAATAGATTTTATTAAATAATGATAGAGACCGCAAAATATAAATCAACGAATAAGGTAGGCCAATAAAAGTAGAAGTATTAAGATAAACGTCGCAGTAACCGCGCAAATATCTAACAACACAAAGTCAAAATTGCTTAGTTCTTATAAAAATACACGATATCATAATGATATATAATAATGATATATATATATATATATATATATAATATAATAATGATATATATATATATATATATATATATATATATATATTAATGATATATAATAAAATATATCATAATGATATATAATAATAATCAAAATATATAATTAAGTGAAAGTTGAAGTATTAAGAGTTAAAGTGGGAAAATTTTATTATTAGCACACAAAAGATATGAAAAGTTGTTAAATTTTCTTTGATATTTTTGGTATTTCTCTCTTTGATATTTCTCATATTAACATCAATACCTATTATATATGATTGAACCTTATTCGTTGAAAACCCTTATTTGTTGACAGAAATTTTGTCGATTCGTTTAATTCTTGTATCTTACATAATTATAATTATTTCATACATCTTCATCTTGTTTCTCTTTCTGTTCTCAGTTTACTCTACAGTTATCACTAACTTGTTTCGCCGAGTATGTACTTCACTTGACAAGGCTCAATCCTGACATGATGTACATGCATCAAGACTCTGGTCTGATCAATATTGCTTACTTTAAATTCGATATCGACGATATTTCCGGAGAGTTGGATGCAAATAGACCAGTACCTTTCCGTCTGACACCCAACATATACGAATTTATTACAACTACAGGTTAGTAGAACAAGTTGTTTAATTACCCATTCTTTGTGCATCCGAGTTTGCAATATATTAAAAAAATATTTAAAATACTTCTCATACTTTATATTAAAATACATTTTTTAATATTTATATCTGTTCTGTGTGTGTGTGGTAGTGTTTTATAGATACTGCGAAATCTTATATTTATATGTTATTTATCAATTATAAACTTCATAACTATCACAATATTTTAAAAAATTTTAAATTTTCTTTATATGAAATTAATCGTTCATAGGAGTGGCCGGCCCTTTGACTGCTAGTGCAATTGCCACAGCTCGCTGCTTAGTACAGCCTTCATACCAGCTACACGCCATACTGCGAGCAATTTTACGTGATGAAGTAATCGCAGAGCACAAGAGACAAGAAGATACTGAAAGCATGTCACAAACACCGACTGATTTAAAGGGCGAGCTTCTGATAAAGATGGTGACCCACGCGGTCACCGCGATCATCTCGCGATTGAATTCATTAGCACATTTCGATGGCATTGATAGTAAAGTCAGTACATTGGTCACCGCTGCAAACAGCCATGACAATCTTTGTAGAATGGACCCGTCGTGGCATCCGTGGTTGTAACATAGTAAGATCAAATATAGATGAATGATGCATGGCCTAATCATATTTCCCAAGAACAGAAAAAGAGAATTAGGTTGTCGCTTCATTTTAATTCTTATTTTATTTAACAGCCTAATTCTCTATTTTGAATATATTACATTGTGCCGCGATATTCATTTTTGGACAATTAGGAGAATATTGATCGATAGAGAGGATAGAGAAGATATGTTAGACACGACAGATATTATATTTCTTTACATTTTTCTCTTTAAGATTTTTATCACATCTTAACCTATTTATATCTTTAACCTACTCCTTTTTCTTCTTTGCCTTATATATCTCCTTTATCCTATGTATATCTTAACCTATACTGGCAAATTCTTTCCTTTTTGGATTTCTTATCCTATACTCTCGGAGATTTTCAAGCCTACCGAAGGGAGTGCGAGCGTACGAAAATTTTTCCTTTTCTCTGGGAATCGAACCTGGCCCTCTACTAGCGTGGTAGACTAGTGTATAATCCGCCGTACTACGCTCGCACTCAATTATAATAATGTAAAATAACATATGTGATCAATTGAGCAGATTTTTTAAATAATCCGAAAACTCTTTTCCTTTACAAAAATATTGAATATATGTATACCTTTTTGTTCCTAAAATCTGCTCAATTGAGTAAATTTTTAAAATAATCTGAAAACTCTTTTCCTTTACAAAAATATTGAATATATTTATACCTTTGTTCCTAACGTTATCGAAATGAGAAATCAGCCTTAACATAGTTATTAACTTGAAAATTACAAGGAAGTATTTCATTTGTTTGAAATTGGAGTTGTAAGGCAATCTATATATTGATATATGTATTAATTGAACATATGTAAAAAAATGACAAGTCAAAATTATAAAGTGCGAATTTTATATATTGCAACGATTGCCTCTTATACTGCATAGTTGTTATGCTACTGGTGAATCCCATTTCTCCATATATGATTGTTCACTCTGCAACAATTTACTGTAATATACAGTTCTATAATATATAATAATCTTTTTCTTCGATGGGGCTACAGCTCAAGTCGAGCTAAGGTCTACCTTGTATTTACGTATACCTGTGGTGCGCACGCAGACTATCACCGGCATACGGGACTTACAATGTCGATTCCGAACAACAAATTTTTGAGAGATTTTTTTGGTAAAGAGATATTCTTAGGAGCTTGCCGGGCCTCCGAAGAGGAACTACGAGCGCATGAAAATCTTTAGTTCCGCCTGGGATCGAACACGAGACCTCTATAGCATAGCAGACTAGTGCATATGCCATGCCACGCTCGCATTCAATATATAATAATAGGCCTGTTTTTTTTGTAGCTGCGTTGCTGAACTAGTGCGATAAATTAAAGTGAGACAAATATACGTTTCTTCACTTTAACTTTTTGCACTGGTTTAGCAGTGCAGCTACAAAGAACAGGCCTAATATAAAGTCCGATTTCTCGAATTCTCTTAGCATAGAGTCGCTCATAAATAATCTGAAATTGGAGCAAGGATTTATTAATTCAGGGGAAAAGGATCTTTTGGGTAATTTTGAATTTTAATTACTTACTTTAATATGTGATTTTGCCTGAATATTTAAACACAGGTATACAATGTATAAAGTTAAATGCCTCTTAAAAAAATTTTATTTATTTCGTTTTAAGTTTTTAAGGGTTTTAAGTTTATATTCCGCACATACACAAATCTCGTGCGGTTACCTTGCGTCCTATCATAGTTCTCATATCCAAAAATCTTAGTAAAATGTCCGTGGTGAATAGCTTGAACAATGCTTTCAGAGAATATATATATTATATATATGTATATTATATATATAATATCTAAAAACATATATATACTACATGGGCTGAAAAGTCCTGGGATTTTTAATGAAAACAAGCGTTTTTTGGGCAAAGTTATATTTATTCCTCAACATAGTTGCCTTCGAGTGCGATACACTTGGTATAGCGATTTTCCAACATTTTGATGCCCTTTCTGTAGTACGAAACGTCCAAGCCTTCGAAATACGCCTCGGTTTCCGCGATGACTTCCTCATTCGATGTGAATCTCTTTCCCTGGAGCCACCGCTTGAGGTTTGGGAACAGATAATAATCGCTGGGGGCCAAGTCTGGAGAATACGGTGGGTGAGTAACCAATTCGAATCGTAATTGGTCCAATTTGGCCATCGCTTTCAAGGACGTGTGTGACGGTGCGTTATTGTGATGGTACAAAACTTTTTTCTTCGCCATATGGGGCCGTTTTTTCTTTATTCCGTCGTTCAGTTTGTCCAATAACGCTGCATAATACTCTCCCGTAACTGTTCTTCCCTTCTGCAGGTAATCGATGAAGATTATGCCATGCGCATCCCAAAAAACGGAGGCCAAAACCTTCCCGGCCAAGCGTTGGTCTTTTGGCCGCTTTGGTTGGCTTTCGTGGCTTTTCAGCCACTCTGCAGACTGCCTATTGGACTCAGGCGTATGGTAATGGATCCACGTTTCATCCATCGTCACAAAACGTCGAAAAAAGTCCGTTCGATTACGCTGCAACAACGCCAAACCGGCCGTTGAATCATCAACGCGCTGCTGTTTTTGGTCGACGGTTAGCAAACGCGGCACCCATCACGCAGATAGCTTTTTCATATCCAAAACATCGTGCAAAATGTATCCCACCCGTTCTTTTGAGATGCCAACAGTCTCAGCTAACTCGTACAACTTCACTTTACGATCACTCAAAATGATTCGATGCACTTGCTTTACGATTTCCGCATTCGTAGCTTCTTTTGGTCTTCCAGAGCGAGGTGCGTCTTCGGTGCTGGTACGACCCATTTTAAATTCACTAAACCATCGATAAACTGTTGTTCTCGAAGAAGCAGATGTGGGATAACATTTCTTCAACCATTTCATTGATTGATCAGGAGTTTTTCCCATCAAAAAACAATGTTTGATCAATATGCGATATTCCTGTTTTTCCATTTTTTTTACGAAGGCGAAGGTAGCGACACTTAACGACTGTAGCTTGTAAACGAATGAACGAAATGTTATGAAACTTCACACATAAACTAGTGACAAATGAACCTCTCGAAATAAATCATGTTCATTTTCTAGTGGCACCACCTACTGAAAAATCCCGGGACTTTTCAGCCCATGTAGTATATATATATATATATATATATATATATATATATATATATATATACACTTAAATTAACGCATCTAATAGGAAAACTTAATTAACTTAATATATTGACTGCCATGATAATCACTAATAGCCAGTGCTATAGTTTTTCCGCATCTCATTAACTTGTATATAAAACGTAGCCAACCGCATATATTAAATATATAATCGATGAAACAACCCCACAAAAACATACACATTACACCCACGTGGAATCCACGTGATTTCGTGGATTCCACGTGAATTCTACGTGGATTCGACGTGAATTCGACGTATGTTTTTGTGGGGAAGTTAACGAATATAATATTATCAGAAAGTTTTTGGAAACGCCATGACACTGAACGTGTTAATGAATGATATGCCGGATATTAAGTCCTTACGGAAAAATACTATTGAGACTTAATACTAAGTATTGAAGTTGTAATACTTAGTATTTAAATTGTAATATTGAGTAACAGAGAAAGACAGGGAGAGACAGGAAGAAATAAGGAGACACAGGGAGAGACAGGGAGAGATAGGGAGGGACAGGGAGAGACAAGGGAGACAGCGAGAGACAGCGAGAGACGTATAAAATGGACGAATGCAATCTTCGCAAGAATGGACGACTGCGGTTCTATAAGTTCGTTGCTTCTGCAATAGAATTAATATTCAATGAATATATCTGTTAATTTATGCGGAATTATATGATAATTAAATACGACTTTTGCAAAAGCAAATTCAACAAGAATGACGAATAAGTCATACACACATTTCATTCATACCCTAACAGCACGCGACGTACTGCGTATCATCCCATTTTCGTGCTCATTGTACTGTGATCATCTGTGACGTACTAAGTTGAACGCTAGAACGTCACTTATAATATTATTCGGTTTTCTTTCGCGCGCGAATGTTCTCAGATTTCACTCAGGGATACGGAAATGATATGTACGCTGTTCTATCGCGTGCGTACATTCTCAGGTTTGACTGAAATGATACGTACGCATTTGTATCGCGCGCGTATTTACTCAGAACGTACTCAGTCGATCGCAGTACATATGAGAACATTCTGAGATGATCGCAATATACGCATTGCGATCTACTCAAAACGTCCTCAGAACGTCCCCGTGCTGTTAGGGTATATCGCAATATTTTTTACTTAATTTAATATTATTTTCACAAACACAAAACAGGGTAGCAATCATGAATCTTTTCCCCTAGTGTGAACTCGTGAAAAGTAAAAATTTTGTAATAAACTCGTAAAATATGAAAACCTTCACTAAACTCATGAAAAATGAAAGATTTAACATGAATTTGTAAGTAAAACAAATATTACAATATACTCAAGACAACACCAATTTGCAATGGACATCTTTAGAATTTTTTCAGCATGTTTTTAAGACATATCCTAACAACACGCGACGTACTGCGTATCATCCCATTTTCGTACTCATTGTACTGTGATCATCTGTGACGTACTAAGTTGAACGCTAGAACATCACTTATAGTATCATTCGGTTTTCTTTCACGTGCGAATGTTCTCAGATTTCACTTATGGATACGGAAATGATACGTACGCTTTTCTATCGCGTGCGTACATTCTCAAGTTTGACTGAAATGATACGTACGCATTTGTATCGCGCGTGTATTTATTCAGAACGTACTCATTCGATCGCAGTACATATGAGAACATTCTGAGATGATCGCAATATACGCATTGCGATCTACTCAAAACGTCCTCAGAACGTCCCCGTGCTGTTAGGGTATATCGCAATATTTTTTACTTAATTTAATATTATTTTCACAAACACAAAACAGGGTAGCAATCATGAATCTTTTCCCCTAGTGTGAACTCGTGAAAAGTAAAAATTTTGTAATAAACTCGTAAAATATGAAAACCTTCACTAAACTCATGAAAAATGAAAGATTTAACATGAATTTGTAAGTAAAACAAATATTACAATATACTCAAGACAACACCAATTTGCAATGGACATCTTTAGAATTTTTTCAGCATGTTTTTAAGACATATCCTAACAACACGCGACGTACTGCGTATCATCCCATTTTCGTACTCATTGTACTGTGATCATCTGTGACGTACTAAGTTGAACGCTAGAACATCACTTATAGTATCATTCGGTTTTCTTTCACGTGCGAATGTTCTCAGATTTCACTTATGGATACGGAAATGATACGTACGCTTTTCTATCGCGTGCGTACATTCTCAAGTTTGACTGAAATGATACGTACGCATTTGTATCGCGCGTGTATTTATTCAGAACGTACTCATTCGATCGCAGTACATATGAGAACATTCTGAGATGATCGCAATATACGCATTGCGATCTACTCAGAACGTACTCAGAACGTCCCTGTGCTGTTAGGGTAGTGATGTTTTTAGAACGTTTCTTGGAAGTCTGCTTGTCTAGGATTACTTTAGGATAAATTATTAAAGATAAAATATTCTATTCATATTAAAATTATAAATCTGCAGAAAATATATATTTTATATAAAATAATACATAAAATACATGCAATAAATACATAAAATAAACTTACATTTTACTTACTGCATACAATTTATAATATATTACACTTTAACTTTCTGATGCATACGTATCTTAACTTCGTCGGTATGCTTTCAGTGCCTGTACGTCATCACGCTTTAATTGGCTTTTGTTGGTCATTTTTAATGGACGTAGGATTCTTATGTCAAATGCCAATTGTCGTATAACCATAAAAATTAAAGTCACTATAAGAAATTTTACTCACTTTGTACATAATATGCGAGTGTAGTATTACATTATTTTTCACATTTAAACCACATCGCTTGATGCTTAAAAATATTCGTGGAAACTTACACAATTTACATGTAAAGAAGAACATATAGCAAACTAAAAGTTCACATGAAATATTTCACGTTTTGAGAATTCACCTTTCACGGTTAACGTCTCATTTATTAAATTTACTCATATTGTATTATTATATTATATTATAACTATAAATTTAAGTTGTATAATGCTTATTAATGTGTTATATATTACATTATGTATACTGTAATTACATTTTAATTTTAATAATCTATATTACATAAATATTGCTTTCCACATTTTCATTGTTCACTTTTCATGTGAAATAAATTTTTTCACTAAGTGAAATAAATTTCACTTAGTGGAAAATGAAAAATGAAAATGAAGTTTACGTGAAAGATTCATGATCGCTACCCAGATAACAGGAGATGCTCAAAGAACATTTTTATGGCTTCTGCACACAGGACGCGGTAATGCCTGCCGCGCGGCGGAAATCCGCGACAGCCAATCAATATGTTGTTTTTCCGTAAGAGCTAGGTTATTACGGAATGCAGCATATTGATTGGTTGTCACGCGAATTTCCGCCGCGCGGCAAGCAATGAGTGCGTTCAGCGAACTCAACAGTTGCACAACAGTT
>NW_022639601.1:376471-377423 GCF_010583005.1 Odontomachus brunneus
TAATGCCTGCCGCGCGGCGGAAATCCGCGACAGCCAATCAATATGTTGTTTTTCCGTAAGAGCTAGGTTATTACGGAATGCAGCATATTGATTGGTTGTCACGCGAATTTCCGCCGCGCGGCAAGCAATGAGTGCGTTCAGCGAACTCAACAGTTGCACAACAGTTGAGCAATTCGTCAATGTAATTGGTCTAAAGTTAGAGATCTAACAGTAAGGACCAATAATCACTGATCGCTCACTGATCAGCTATGTTTTGTGAACGCACCCAATACCGCGTCCTGTATGCAGGAGCCATTACTCTGAACGTAGCCCTACTCTTTCCGGGCAGGCGAGATGTTGGTTGGCTACTACAATATTTCCTAGCCAACTTCCGTATTGTGGCAGCGTCACCACGCGATGCGATAGCCAATAAACTTCTAGTTCTTATAGCAAAACGGTACATTCATTGGTTATACGTCACTTTTTGTGTTATCGTCTGTTCTGTGTCAAGAGTCGTTATGGCTCCTGTATGTACACAGGACGCGGTAATGCTTGCCGCGCGGCGGAAGTTCGCGCGACAGCCAATCAATATGCTGCTTTCCGTAATAACCCTCTAGCTCTTATGGAAAAACTACATATTGATTGGCTGTCGCGCGGAGGAAGTTCGCGCGATAGCCAATCAATATGCTACTTTTCGTAATAACCTTTTAGCTCTTACGAAAAAACAACATATTGATTGGTTGTCGCGCGGACTTCCACCGCGCGGCAAGCATTACCGCGTCCTGTGTGCAGGATCCATTACAGTCGGCAACCCTGTTTCTTATCTGCGTTATTTAAGGTTTGTTCGCGTCGCATGCCCCAACGTGCTCCTACTCGCTCCAACGTACTCTGATTGGCTCATGTTACCACGGACCAATCAGAGTACGTTGGAGCGAGTAGGAGCACGTTGGGGCATGCGACACGAACAAACCTT
>NW_022639601.1:377433-380613 GCF_010583005.1 Odontomachus brunneus
CACTGATCAGCTATGTTTTGTGAACGCACCCAATACCGCGTCCTGTATGCAGGAGCCATTACTCTGAACGTAGCCCTACTCTTTCCGGGCAGGCGAGATGTTGGTTGGCTACTACAATATTTCCTAGCCAACTTCCGTATTGTGGCAGCGTCACCACGCGATGCGATAGCCAATAAACTTCTAGTTCTTATAGCAAAACGGTACATTCATTGGTTATACGTCACTTTTTGTGTTATCGTCTGTTCTGTGTCAAGAGTCGTTATGGCTCCTGTATGTACACAGGACGCGGTAATGCTTGCCGCGCGGCGGAAGTTCGCGCGACAGCCAATCAATATGCTGCTTTCCGTAATAACCCTCTAGCTCTTATGGAAAAACTACATATTGATTGGCTGTCGCGCGGCGGAAGTTCGCGCGATAGCCAATCAATATGCTACTTTTCGTAATAACCTTTTAGCTCTTACGAAAAAACAACATATTGATTGGTTGTCGCGCGGACTTCCACCGCGCGGCAAGCATTACCGCGTCCTGTGTGCAGGATCCATTACAGTCGGCAACCCTGTTTCTTATCTGCGTTATTTAAGGTTTGTTCGCGTCGCATGCCCCAACGTGCTCCTACTCGCTCCAACGTACTCTGATTGGCTCATGTTACCACGGACCAATCAGAGTACGTTGGAGCGAGTAGGAGCACGTTGGGGCATGCGACACGAACAAACCTTTAGTCTTCCGTTCGCTCGGCCGTTCATTTCCGTCTTCTGCAGCGACGAATAAGTTCGGCGTTACTTATGTTACTTGACTCGACTAGATCGTAAGTCTCAGAAAGGATATATTTTGTCGAAACTGTGACTGCCTGTGCGCTCCTTTTAGCGTTCACGGTCACCTTCACGATCTCGCATCGTTGTGTTGATCATTTTATCAAGTTTCAACGAGTGGTTATTGACAAAAGCAGCATCACAATGACGGACAATCGTAAGTATAAAACAAAAAATAAATACCGCGTGCACACAGAAAATGATCGCGTTATTCTCGACAATGCTATGATGTTTGAAACACTTTGCCCAAATCGAAAATGTACGCTCTGAGGCTAAAAGAAAATGTCTACAACATTGTAATTCGTCATCATTTGAGAATGAACATGGCGGCTTGCGAGAACACGAAAGACCCCGAATACTGCGATCAATTACGATTATTTGTTCATGTTCTCTTGAGAATTGCTGCATTCTTGAAAAATACCAATAATAAATAAACTGTCAATTTTATATATGTTCCAAATTAGCTAAATTGTTACGAGAACTTTCTTTTTATATTTGTTTACAGTCCATAAATTATTAGAGCGTAACATTGTATTATCAGTATTTTTTATATCATCAATTTTTTTTAGCCCCTATTTTTTTCATTTTATCTTTTTCTTCAATGTTTAGATATATAAGATATATCATCTGATGTTAGAATATAAAGTATTTTTATTGTCTTTTATATTAGATGAGAATTTGTTATATTCTTGCTATAAATATTGTATTCAACCAACCTTTCCAACTGTGCAATTTATTTCTTAAAGATTTTCTTCTAATATAAAAAACAATAGAAATATTTTATGATCTAAAATTGGACGATTCATCTTGTATATTAAGACTATTGTTCTAAATTCTCTTTTATTGATAAAAGTATCATAAGTACATTTAGTATATTTAGTACATAGAGACACTTTAATCAATAAAAAAGAATTTATAATAAGGATCTGTGTTCTGATATTTATGAAAATCTGTAGTATGTGTAACATAAAATATAGATTTTCAGCACTAGCAATGAATATTGGAACATGATTTAAATAATATGTGTACATGATATAGTATGTGAACAATTACAATATAAGTATACACAGAGAGATTATGAGGAAATTATGTCAATTTTGTTAAAACTATTTCCATATCAAATGTTTGCAGAATATTCCAATTATCAGCAACAAGGATATAATCAGTATAGCCAACCACCACCTTCAACTGGTCAAGATACATCATATCCACCACCTACGACTGGTGGAGGTGGCTACAATCAGTATAGTCAGCCTCCTCCAAGTACTGGCACCAACTATGGCAATTACAACAACTACAACTCCAACACTGGCCAAGATTACAATCCACCACAAAACCAAGGCAACTACGGACAGAACAACTATGGTGGTGGTAATACAGGTGGTGGTGATGGCGGTAACAATTATAGCGGGAGCTATGGACATGGCAATAGTGGTGGTGGCGGTGGTGGTAGTGGAGGTTACAATCGCAACAACTCTGGTGGTTACAGCGGAGGTAAATGTTTGTTTTTTTATTTTTAGTGTTCAAAATATTACACTTAAACTTTACACAACAGCAAGTATTGTGCATCACAAATTGTGTATATGGTGACAAATAGGTTACCTTAAAAAGTCATTAATTTTAGTGATGACAGATACTTTATACTTGTTGACTTGGTTTTATAAACAATATATACTAGACAGTACAGAAATATTATATGAATGTTCTATGAATATTTCTTTATGATGCAAGAAAAACTGTTATATGTTCATAAGATATTTGGATATATTTGGACAACTATAAATATTCTATAAATGTACATAGAATATTTACAAAGCATAGATTATATTAATTTTGCTTTTATACTTATAAAGGGATTATTTAAATAAAATCTTATTTTATAGATGCATATCAGTACTAAGCTATAATAAATGTGTACTACTATTTAGAACATTAGGAAAATTTTACAATTACATGAATACATTGCACATGTGCAGTAAATAAATTTTACAAATATTCTGAATACATTCCTTCTCATTATAATATAATTATTATAAATATAGGGATCTCTACCTACATAACACTGTATATATATTCATAAAATATTTCCTGTTACTAGCGTCAGTGATAAATGTATATGCGGAAAAATATTTTGTTGCTGAGAAAAGCAATTACTCAGTTTATTCTTTCCTTTAAGAGCTGGTTGTTCTTTTAACGGGTAGTTGATAAGTTAACTAATAGTTAAATCATGTGTAACTTTGTTTTTCTTTCAATTTAGACAAAAACAGACATATGATTTAACTATCAGTTAATTTATCAACAAGTTGGAACACCGGCCCTAAGAGAGAGAGAGAGAGAGAGAGAGAGAGAGAGAGAGAGAGAGAGAGAGAGA
>NW_022639601.1:384335-391375 GCF_010583005.1 Odontomachus brunneus
GAGAGAGAGAGAGAGAGAGAGAGAGAGAGAGAGAGTCATGGTTATCTTTAACAAAAGATGTTTTCTTTATAATAGTCTTAAAATATGTTAATCACAAATTTCAGAAAAGCTTGTTACCACTGTATTCAATAAAGAATTAATTTTCTTTATAACAATATTATAAAACTTTTTTAACATAAAATTGGTTTAACTCTAGTAAACAAATTAAGTTTTTCTCTTAATTTAATATTCCCAATTGAGATGTTAAACTTTTCTTAGAATTCAGAAGGTATTTGATGCTTAAGGAATAAATTTGATGTTTATGATGAATTTTTGATAGATTTACAGATATATAAACTTATGAAATATTTGAAATAAGTAACATTTACTTGAATTTAATACGTATTTTTCTATGCATATATAAATGTACAATGTGAGTAAATATTTATTTACATTTTGTGATATATATTTGTGATAACATAGCCTATTAACTATTATATACTATTGCATTTATCTTGAAATTAGGAAATAGACAAAAATCTATAATATTCTATTAATTAAAAAAAATTATGTCCTTGAAATGTCTTCGACCCTTTGACTTACAACCAAAACAATATTATCACATGAAAATTAGGCAAATTTCGTCTGAAGCGTTTGTCTATATTAAAAATAAAAGTGTATTAAGACTTCTCTCTCTGTCCCCCTCCCCCTCTCTGGTTTCTCGCCACCATTTTGATTTATAACGAAGCGAGAAAATGCACGTTAAAAATTCTTGCCAAGTACGTTAAAATAAAACGATATATTTACAAAATGATGCTTGTAATTGGTCAAACAACTCGTAAAATAGTTTCCTTTTCCACTTTCCTTTGACTTTAATAATCAATAAATAACCGTAAAATTAACGTGATAAAATCATGAAACAAAGGTTAAAGAGGAGGTTTGCCTGTTACATTAATTTTACGATTATTTATTAATTGTTTGAGCAAAAGGAAAGTATTAGAATTATTTTACAAGTCTTGATCAATTGCAAGTGTCATTTTATGGATACATCGTTTTGTAAGAATTTTTAACATGATGTTTCTTGCTTCTGACGTCATGAATTAAGAGTTCCGCGGCGAAGAGCCAGGAACTTTAAGGTAGCCTATTTTAAATGATTTTCTCTTCCTGCGTTGTTGTTATTATTATTATTATTATATAATGTTGTATAATGTACACTATTATGTTTATTTTATATATTTATATATATATATATATATATATATATATATATATATATATTATATTATGTATTCACATGTATTCGCATTGCTGTATAAATTTTTAGGCCAAGGAGGTGGTGGTGGAGGCGGTAGATACAGTGATCGTGGCGGTTACGGAGATCGCTCCGGCGGTGGTTACAAGTAAGTTAATTTTCAAAATATTTTTGATACATATAATGTGAAGCGCGACAAATGGAGCGACAGACTCCCCCGAAAACATATTAAATTAAAGCCAACAGCCGTCGCATTCATAAACAACGGTCTTTGTTGAAGCGAACCCAAAGGTATGCAATGAAGTTCTTAACGCCTTCAGTAATCTGGAAACTTGTTGTATTACGAACGGTGTTTATGCCCAATTGGGCGTTAATATAATTGAAGTGTGCCTACAGGTTTAACAGACAGGTATAACAGAAGTAAAAGAGGTAATGAAACAGGTTGTATGTGACGAATGACGTAAAAAGGTTGTAATGTCGACACTCTACCCGCTTGGTTCTGGTATATATCATAGCAAAAAAAACACAACATATAGAACACACACACACACACACACGCGCGCGCGCGCGCGCGCGCACACACACATACGTGTACACGTATATACACGTACGTGTGGTGCTTTACACACAAAGATCTTAAGTGGATTGAAACTATAAAAAGCGGTTGATGTCGCCACTGTGGCCACTGTTGTAATCGTTATCTCTATTAGGTATCAGATAACATGATTAGGCAATTATAAGGCAATTTAAAGCCCAAGTCGTAAAGATTATAGAGATTATCCGACTATTCTTATCGCGTAGGTATTTTTGTCAAAAAAAAAAATGTAGTATAAATATAAGTTTTGGGAAAAAGGTGGGAATACGGTGTGTTGTTGTTTGCCTTAAAACGATACGCATCTACGGTGCGCATTATTTTTATCTAGCATTGTATCAATATTTTTTTTGAAGGATAATATTTGTTCTTCTCATTTATTACTAATGATTAGCCCTCGATGGACGACGTCGTGTCGTCTCTTTGGAAAGAAAACGCTGCGTTTATTTGTACAAAATGAGCAGTAGTATAAAGTATGTTGTGCGTCGACTGTGTTTAGTATTTATAGATTTCATTATAGATTTCATTATCCCAATTGGATCAAATGGCAATTTGCAGCGGTAATGTCTCACCAATGAACGGCAGTTACACACAAGTAATCTCTTTTTATTTTTTTATTTTTTTTTGTATTTCTTATATCATGGAATATCTAATTAAAGTTAAACAGGTGCGCAGATCTTGATTGCGATCTCATATTTTCCATGAGTCGAGAAATTTATATTGATTCCATTACGATCAAACAGATCAAACACTTCGTCAATTCTGTCGATTGTGAACTTTATCGTTGTCGTTTCCCACGTGTGAAAGAAAATAACATAAAAAAAAGAACGAAAAAGCAAAAATGAATGTAATATCTGTGCATGCTGAGAAAACGAGACTGACGGACGTGACTTCACGCGGGACTGGCCTAATAAGTGTAAATCATATAATACGGTGACTACACATGACATTTAGACAAATAGGTACATCAAGAAGAAAAGGTGGTGAGCGGCATATGATTCGCCATGCATCGATCGATCGATCACGGCCCATGAATCAACTCATTGGTATATCTGCTTCTGTGTTTTAGCAGTGGCGGTGGCCGTGGTGGTTATAACAAAGGTAAATGCACCAGACTGTTTGTACTAGTCTGGTGCTATATTCTAGCTTTCACTCTACTATTTACGATCCTAAATACTCGGTTACTCAATTACTATATGAAAGGGCTGCTATGCAACATTCTCAGGGTAGCGCAACATCTCTTTCTCTTTTTGATCTTTCTGCCTCAGTCGCTTTCGTTCGCAATCGCGAATCAACGGCAATTCACTGTGATGATAATTCACACGGCGCTTTTCGATGCAACGCAAGGAGAACGAGGTTGAAACTATAACTGATTCTGCTGGTAGTGTCATTCAAAAAGATTGTAATATGTGATCACCAATTGCTCTTTTTTTTTCCCCCCCCCACGGAACTACGCTCGCGTGGCAAAAATGTGATTTTGCAAGCAGGCTATTCCGGGTGTGTCTTCTAAAGCTGTAAGATATTATTGTTTACGGGGTGAACACAACCAGATATCTCGCTGTGCACCGTCGGTGACGCGAGAGCGATTTCGGAAAGTACTTCGAAAGGTTGAAAAAAGGTTCATTGTAAGAAACAAAAAGATGTCGCGGACGGACATCACGCTCGTTCCGCGTAAATACGATAAAATAAAATGATAGTTGTGCACGATCGTCGTATGGATTTTTTGTATCATCACGTATTAACGTATTTTCAAACGTATAAGCGTGACAATAGAAAACAAGATTAAAATATAAAAGGCAGCTGGTGAACCACTTGCTGATTAAGCCTTCAAGGGGTAAGAAAATGATGTTGCAGCCCTTTTGTATGTTCAGCTGCAACTTTGTGTTCTGTATGTATTGTTAGGTGTTAATGGAAATATTAGACCACTACTAATACGTTGCGTTTATATTGCGAATAACACAATACGAAAAAGAGGGTAGTTAAAGATGTATACCGCAGAATGTAACGTCATTCGAGGTATGAAGAAATTATGTGTACAAACAAGAGGGATGCAGAGTGGTAGTTAATATTATCATTTAACAGAATTGTGCGTTTTTCGAAAAAAAAAACTTCGTGGAAAACCGAAAAGCAAGCAAATTCTACAGTTAGGAGAGTGGTGAAAAAAAAACTATATTATGTATAATGAGTAACTATGGTTATGCGTAATAATGGTGATAACGTGATAAGAAATGATAAATAAGAATAGTGTAGATTTTATATAGTTATTTATATAGTTGCTAAATATATCTTATAAGCTTTCTTCGCGCGAAGAATAGTCCAAGAAAATGTCTCTCTTTCGCTTTCATTGATATAACCCTCGATTCACTTATAAAATCAGATTGTGAAGTCGCAAGTAGAATGTGATCCAAACGAAGCCGGTCTTTTATATATCTCTTCTTTTGCTCGCGTTTCAAAAATCATAGGGAGAAAAGTCAATAGCGAAATAAAGAATGTAATAAGATTACTATAGTGTAAGCGCGATACAATCGTGAAAAGAGTATCGTGGAAAATCGTGGAAAAGTGTGGAAACTAACATCTCTTGTGAACAGGGCTATTACGAACTCTCTATGTCATTGGGAGATAAATATGAGAATCTTATAAGTGTGCAAGTTTTGGGTAATATATTATCGAGAGAGAGTTGTATTGAACACCTACGATTTTGTGCGAGGAAAGATATACGGAAAGCTTTCATGCTGTTCATGTCGAGTGACTATATATTATTGTATTCCTTTTTTTCATACCACAAAATCTACGCATGTGCACAATATTGATTAAAGAATTAATTAGAAGGAGGAATATTCTCTCTTTTAGGCCCGGTTATTCTAATTTCTTAGTGAGATAACTGATAGTTAAATCATATATCTCTCTTTGTTTAAGTTGAAGAGAAAACAAAGATGGATATATGATTTAACTATCAGTAAACTTACCAGGAAGTTGGAACAACCGGGTCTTAGAGTCCACAAGACAGTTCCTTTGGTCAAACAACACGTTATTCGCTTCATAGAGGATCCGAAATACTTTCCTTATATCTTTAGATTACGATAAAGTAGTAACTCCAGGATCGGTAGATATGCGAATATATTTTTATTCTCTTGTGCATTCAACGTACAACGAATCTTGACGTTTGGTCCATTGCAGGGGGCTACGGTGACCGTAACAGTGGAGGAGGTGGTGACGGTATGGTTACGCAGGAAGATACTATTTTTGTATCTGGTATGGATCCGTCGATTTCCGAGGAAGAGATATGCCAACACTTTGGAGCGATTGGTGTTATTAAGGTATATATACTTTTCTTTTTATTATTCAGATTCACACGTGTACATCTCGGTTGACGAAACTAATAAATATCAATCTTGTTTACAACACTTTTATACGTCACGTCTGCTGTTTGGCGAGTCGAAAGACAAATTTTTTCAGAAGAAAGTGAACTGTTTTTGCCCACAATTTTGTATATTATTTTGTCCAAAATGTTGGATTTAAAATTTATTTGGATTTAAAATTTATTTGACAAATAGTCTCTGATAAATACCAACAGCTGTTTTCTTATCAGTAGATAGAAGTAGTCTTTGATGAATATCACCTGATTCTCTGCATTCATATGGCGACTTGAGTTTTAAAGTTTTTCATAGTGTGAAAAATAAATTTAGTATTTAACGAAAATTATGATATGTCGAGATAAAATGGAACATTACATTTGAACGTTCACACTTTACGTTTTCAGCATGACAAACGCACGGGTAAACCCAAAGTATGGCTATATAAAGACAAGAACACGGGCAAGTCCAAGGGAGAGGCGACAGTCACTTATGATGATCAGAATGCCGCGCGTTCAGCTATTAATTGGTTCGATGGCAAGGAGTTTAAGGGTTGCACAATAAAGGTGCAAATGGCGCAGCACAAAAGCAATTGGCAGGGTAATCGAATTGGTGGCGGTCGAGGGGGCGGCGGCCGTGGCCGTGGCGGTGGTGGTGGTTTTGGCGGTCGTGGAGGCGGTGGCGATCGTGACGATCATCATCGCGGAGGTGGTGAAGATCGTCGTGATGGCGGTGGCCGCGGAGGCGACTGGAGGTAAATATCAAATTAGATATAACAAAAGATTTTAACATTTCGCCGGTAAAATATATAATATCACGCTTTATATGAAAGAAATGTTATGTATAGGTGTGTGTAGATATGTATACACAATATACAGGGTGTCCCATTTTAAAAGATCCACCCTCATAATTCTTTAGCCAAGTATATTCAGCAAAAATGTTTCAGACAAAAGTTGTCGGGTTTAGAGGGGGACATCTGAAGGTGACCTTGACTTTGGAGGCCATTCTAAAGGTTATTCGAAAGTTAACTTTGCTTTTTAAATAGAAACATTTATTTTTTCTTACGGAATTTTATTCTATGTAAAAAACTAACAACTTTTGTTTGAAAAAATTTTTTATACGACCTTTATTTTGTAAGATATTTACGGAAATATCTACGAAATTATTGGTTTCAATAATTTTTTACTCGAATTCTATCAACTTTACCGAAAAATGGTAAGAGATAAAAATTGTTTATTTTCTTCTCATAGAGCTCCGAGAATTTTTTCATAATTTTTTATAAACTTTTTAATACTTCAAAAAAATGCAATACTAAAGAAATTAACTAAAAAATTATGAAAAAATTCTTAGAGCTCTGAGAAGAAAATGGATAATTTTTATATCTTGCTATTTTTCGCTAAAGTTGATAGAATTCGAGTAAAAAATTATTAAATCCAATAATTTTGTAAATATTTCCGTAAATACCTTTGAAAATAGAGGTCGTATAAAAAATTTTTTCAAACAAGAGTTGTTAGTTTCTTTACGTAGAATAAAATTCCGTAAGAAAAAAATTAATGTTTCTATTTAAAAAGCAAAGTTGACTTTCGGATAACCTTCAGATGACCTCCAAGGTCAAAGTCAAGGTCACCTTCAAATGTCCTCTGAACCCGACAACTGTGTGTGTGTGTGTGTGTGTGTGTGTGTGTGTGTGTGTGTGTGTGTGTGTGTGTGTGTGTGTGTGTGTGTGTGTGTGTGTGTGTGTGTGTGTGTGTGTGTGTGTGTGTGTGTGTGTGTGTGTGT
Organism: Odontomachus brunneus; assembly: GCF_010583005.1. Taxonomy (NCBI): domain Eukaryota; kingdom Metazoa; phylum Arthropoda; class Insecta; order Hymenoptera; family Formicidae; genus Odontomachus; species Odontomachus brunneus. The sequence continues at coordinate 391,291 of NW_022639601.1, forward strand.
GTGTGTGTGTGTGTGTGTGTGTGTGTGTGTGTGTGTGTGTGTGTGTGTGTGTGTGTGTGTGTGTGTGTGTGTGTGTGTGTGTGTG
>NW_022639601.1:391385-392625 GCF_010583005.1 Odontomachus brunneus
TCATAAATATGAAATAATTACTTTTATTTATTGATGTGTGTGTAAAACTTACCTTTATTTAGAATGACTTTTACAAAAGGTTATTTAGATTTACTCGTAGATCAAAATAGTGTATTAGCGTCGTTGACTAGTATTAATTTACTAAATTCGTTTTATATTGATAAAATAATTTTCATTTTTTTTTTTATATATAATTAAGAAATGCTTTATGATCCGAAACAGGTGCCCTAATCCCGATTGCGGCAACACAAACTTTGCCTGGCGAGATCAGTGTAATCTATGTAAAAGTTTGAAACCAGAAGGCCTCAGTTATGGCGGCGGTGGTGGAGGCAGAGGAGGAGGTGGCCGAGGTGGCGGCGACCGAGGTAGCCGAGGAGGCTTTAGAGGTGATCGTGGAGGACGTGGAGGTGACAGAGGCGGCAGAGGTGGTGGTTTTCGTGGCGGAGACCGAGGTGGTCGCGGAGGTAGAGGTGGCCCTATGAGAGGAGGTGGCGGGTAAGATTTTCTTTCATCTTTTATTTAAAAAGCACAAGGTATGTGCCTTCAATTTCTGCACTTCTTTAAAAAAAAACCTTTTGTGCAAAAAATTATATTATTATATAAAAACTCAAACGACTCAACAAAATCTTGATATTAAATAATATTAGCTATATACTACTTGATATTAGCACTATAATAATGCTAGCTCTCTATTTCAGTCGAGGCGACAGGGATAGGGATCGTCAGCGACCTTATTAATTCCCTACCTACATAACAGCCGACTCACCGTCGCTAAAATTAACTTGTACACATTTTGTACACGAATTTCAGTGCTTGTACATTTCGCGAAGCGGAAGTCATTTCTTATACACGTTATGTATACGTTTTCCTTTTCTGTCTTTCTTTACATATAATTTTTTATATTCATAAAAATTTGCATCACTTCATGTTACATTAGCACACAATGACTATCTATATAAAATCAAATGTTTAATAGACAATAGATAAAATTCTAAGTTACATCAACTATACGATTAATTGTATGATTTATTTATTATCCATAATCCTGCCTTGTGATATCCATGCAAAATGAGAAAAGATCTTTGGGAAAATTCATTTATTGAAAATTGGAAATATATATACAGGGTTTTCGGAAAGTACCGGGACGCCCGAATATCAGGAAAAATATAAGTTTTACAAAAAAATGTTTCAGACAAAAGTTGTGGCGTTTAAAAAGATGTATTTACTGATCACATCAGTT
>NW_022639601.1:392635-392832 GCF_010583005.1 Odontomachus brunneus
AATGATACAGAATTAAATATATTATTTAGACGAGTGTTACGTAAGCGCGCACGTGTATATGAGTTTCAATGCTTGTACATTTCACTAATTGGAAGTCACTTTCTATATTTTATATGTATACATATATATATATATATATATATATATATATATATATATATATATATATATATATATATATATATATGTGTGTGTGT
>NW_022639601.1:393055-429541 GCF_010583005.1 Odontomachus brunneus
ATATGTATACATATATATATATATATATATATATATATATATATATATATATATATATCATGTTACTCCTGATTTTTTATATAATTTTTAATATTCATGAAAATCTATATCATTTCAGGTTACGTTAGCACATTATGACTATCCATATAAAATCAAATCTTCAATACACAATAAATAAGATCCTAAGTTACGTGAATTATACGACTAATTAAGGCGATGCTGCTAGGCTCGTTTTCGTAGAATATTCTTTTCTTCTAATTGCATGCATAAAACTGCAAATGCTTTTACAGCGTAAAAGTATAAGCGATAATGAATGCCGCATACTAAAAAGTTGCATCGAAATCAACAAAAAATTTTGTATTTACTATTGAAAATGCGATATTTAGTTTCATATGACAAATTTAGAGCTCATATGCTTCAAATACATAGTATGCGGCATAGAGAGGACTTTCAGGAACATTATGAAGACATCGTAAGTGAATTTTAATAGATAGTTTAAATAAAAAGAGAATTCCAGTAATAAGTGATATGTGTGCTAGCGTTTAATGGTTACGTGGTAAAGAAGACTTGATTTTTAGTTCACGCATGTCCTGGAAGAAAGCACATCTTGAGCTAGCTATATACTCGTATATCTATACGGAACGAAGCAATCGTCAAAATGTCACATTTGATAAGCGTGAACATGTTCGCGCTACCGTTGCAATATTTTTTTATATATCGTCCCTTTACAGATGTTATGCAAGTATGTGTGCTACGTTGTCATTTCAATTTTCTCACACATAGAACGTAAATGTAAATATCACGTTGCCGATATTCGCATTCTATCGAAGAAAGCCTTTCGCTGCTATTCTGATGAATTCTTCAAACCGCTTATGTACTGCACTGAGAGAAAAAAATAGTTGGAATAACTATAATCTCACTATATTTTATAGTTCGTTTTGGCCTCAAACATATATTTATAGTTCATCTAAACATAAAGATATAGTAGAATGAACACAGATTTATAGTCACCATCTTATTACTCTATATATATGGTAAAGCACCTTTTGGGAATATAGTTACATGTACTTATATTTGCCAAATATTCCAATTGTATTGACTATATAAAATAGTTAATTTCTCTTACCATTCAATATTTGCCATCTTACTATATTTTTATTTCAAATAATTATAATTTTTGGTAAAAATGTTACACAAGTCAGTTATACTATGCTTATATTGTAAATATTACAAATATTATGGTAACATTATAAAAATTATATTCCTAACTATAATCTTTTTACTATGCCGTTTAGTAAATATCATACATTTTCTCTCAGGTGCATCAAAGAAAGAGTTTTTTCAAGAAATATGTTATACGCATTAGAGTAATTTACGAATAATGTTTTGAAGAATATGTTATATAATATGTGAGCTTTCTATATAATTTTCAATTGAAATTAAAATTCAATATTTCACTATATATTCGCATCTAATTTTATCATATAAATTGGTGCAGTAATTACGCTGTAATTTTTGCAAAAGGAAATCAGTGTCACGATAGCAATAGTTCTACATCGTTTTCATCCCTGAGTGAAGAATGCTCTATTTAATTATTGCATGTACTTTCACTACAAAAGCATTTTTAATCCGGTCAAGTCAACGCATGTAGGAAGAACTAATCTTTGCAGAAAGATTCAGTATCATGATAGTAAATGTCCCTTATCGTTTTTCTCTCATATTGAGGAGTGTCCCGCTTCATTTTCGCACGTACTTTCACCATGCAAAAAGTTTTTAATTCGGCGCATGTAGAAAGAAATAATCTTTGCAGAAGAATTCGGTAATTTTGTTATGATAGCATTTTCTTATCATTTTCCTCTCATATTGAGGAATACCTCACTTTATTTTTGCACGTACTTTCACCATGCAAAAAGTTTTTAATTCGGCGCATGTAGAAAGAAATAATCTTTGCAGAAGAATTCGGTAATTTTGTTATGATAGCATTTTCTTATCATTTTCCTCTCATATTGAGGAATACCTCACTTTATTTTTGCACGTACTTTCACCATGCAAAAAGTTTTTAATTCGGCGCATGTAGAAAGAAATAATCTTTGCAGAAGAATTCGGTAATTTTGTTATGATAGCATTTTCTTATCATTTTCCTCTCATATTGAGGAATACCTCACTTTATTTTTGCACGTACTTTCACCATGTCAGAGGGTTTTTGATTTAGTATAATCAGCACGACGAAAGTTTTGCAAGGGTGTCGATATCACGTCAACGAAATTTTGCTACAAATATTACTTTGTATTGACTTGACCGAAAATGCTTTTGTATGGTGAAAGTACATGCAAAAATAAAGTAGATCATTCCTCACTCAGAAATGAAAATGATGTAGAACTATTGCTATCGTGACACTGATTTCCTTTTGCAAAAATTACAGCGCAATTACTGCACCAATTTATATGATAAAATTAGGTGCGAATATATAGTGAAATATTGAATTTTTATTTCAATTGAAAATTATATAGAAAGCTTACATATTAAATAACATATTCTTCAAAACAATATTCGTAAACTGCATTTATGCGTACAACATACTTCTCTAAAAAACTCTTTGATTCACCCAGTACACAAGCGGTTTGAAGAATTCATCAGAAAAGCAGCGAAAGCCTATTTCGGAGAGAATGCGAATATCGACAACGTAGCATTCATATTTACGTAACGTCTATGTATAACAAAATTGAAATGACAACGTAGCACACACACTTACATTCATATATCTATATGTAGAAATGATGCATATATGAAAAAAAGAAAATAGCAGCATTATGTCAGCGCCTATTTGACGATCGTCTTGATAAATATCTATATGTATCGATATATACATAAAATCGGTAACGTCGATAAATAATGATAACGTTTTCTACTTTTTGACGATCGCCTCTACGTTATCGAAGCTTAGCAAGTTCGGCAAGGGATGCTGGAGTCGATGACGAACTCGAACAACGTCAATAATGCAGAGACGATCGTCACTAACATAATCACGCTATCCTTTTCGTATTTCTTATATATACAGAATTTATATGAATATATGTTGTTTTGTTTTACCATATTCAATAAAAAACTTAACCATATATATGTGTAGAAATCTTTCTGCAAACTTCTTCGATATTTTTAAGCTTACAAATGCACATGCGAAGGTAGAGCAATCTTCTTAAAAAATTTTCTGTTTGGAGGATCCACACTTTCGGTATGTACAAGCTGCGGAATTTTTGGATTAGACAAGTATTACGCTGACAGCTTGAGACTTTACATTAAAAATTTTTTGTTCGTTTTCGACATATCGAGCAATGCTCCTATTTATTTTTGCACGTACTTTCATTACGTAAAAGCATTTGTAATTCTGTGTAACCAATACGACGTAAACTATGACGAAAAATGTCAGTGTTCTGTCGGTAAAGTTTTCAGCTTCAGCATCCCCTTAAGACTCCGGCCCTTATTCTTGAAATAGTTGCGTATATATAAGTTTTACTGCGCAGGTTTAATCATACCATAAAATAGCTGCGCAATGAAAATTACGTATACGCAAAAATTTCAAGAATATGGGCTCTTATACCTTGCCGCGGCCATGTTGAATTTGTGACGTCGCGCGCGCGCGTATGGCATGCTACAAGGATTCTTATTTTATTTACTCATTACCCCGTCTTGACATTCATATGAAATAAAAGAAAAGTTTTGGGAGTTTATTTAAACGAATTTTATGATTTTTACTATTATAAAATTAATACTATAAAATTAAATCTTTCAAATTTCTGATTACTCGCAGGGACAACGCGTTAGATCATAACGTCAAAGGCGAAAAATGGCACATTAAAAATTCTTCGTGCTATTTTTAAATAAAACGATATTTGAGTAAAAGAACATTATGAGAAAAGGTAAATAAGATCAAAGAAAAAGTTTACATGTCACGTTAATTTTGTGGCAATTTATTATCAAGAAAAAAGGATAGTTTTCGGAGCATTTTACACGTATGCTTAAGCAATCTCGATTAATGGGCTCGTTCAGCGGAAAAAGCGCTCAGTGAGTAATCAGCGATTATTGGTTTTTACTGTTAGATCCTTAAATCTAAACCAATTACATTGCGCGTAACTATTGGCGAATGCAGCATTCTTTCCTTTCTTTGCATTATCACTTTCATTTCGCATTTTGTCGGACGCCGAATCTCAATCCGTCGGATCACAAATAATCGGATCCCGAACGAGCCCCCAAAATGTTGCATACTTGCACTCGCGATCGCGCACGTGAGGAATAAATGTAACACTTTCTATAAAAATGTCAATTACATTGACGAATTGCTCAACTGTTGTGCAACTGTTGAGTTCACTGAACGCACCTATTCTCTTAAGGTTGTTCTACATTAGTTACAAGTAGTCAATCGCAAGATCGCATTATCGCAAAACTCTTGCGATATGAGCTCTACATTTCAATCGTTGGTTACATGTCACAGCCAATCAGTGACGAAAATGTTTCATTAGCATCTATAAAACTCTGTCACAGGAAAAAGGAATCAACGTCAAGATAAACATGCAAAGTAATACTTACGTTTAAATATGGAAGCGAACAAACAAGAACAGACAGGTAAAATTGACGCTATAAATCTATATATGCGGAGCTCGACACTGATTGATTGCAGACACGCAAACTTTGGACTTTGGCAAACCTTGCGATTATTGCTTGCGACTAGCTTACAATCAGAAATAGTGTTGCTTGCGATCATGCGATTGGCTGTTTGCAACTAATGTAGAACGACCTTTATAGAAACGTCATTTTTATTTGAAAATAATAAACAATTTTGGACATTTTTTCCTTTTTAATATCGTCAATCAAGAGTTCTGTGGCGAGAGACTAAGGATCCTAAAACTTTTGATAACTCGTCGCGAATATCTTAATTAAGGTTCCTGGATACTCGCATCACTCATCTTTTTTAATGACATAAGGGCCTTAGCCTTGAAATAGTTACATATACGTGTTTTACTGCGCAGTAAAACTTACATATAGACAACCATTTCAAGAATAAGGGCCCAGAAGCGAGAAAACGCATGCTAAAAATTCTTGCGAAATTCATTAAGATAAAAAGATATATCCACAAAATAACACTTGCGATCAATTACACTTCTAAAATATTCTCTCTCTCTCTCTCTCTCTCTCTCTCTCTCTCTCTCTCTCTCTCTCTCTGTACTCTTTCATTTTATTTTAACAATCAATAAGTAACCGTAAAATTAATATGACAGAATAATGAGAAAATTGTTAAAAAGAAGGTATCACGTTAATTTTATGATTATTTGTTAATTGTTAATGCGAAAGAAAAATATTTGGAATATTTCAGAGGTATGCTTATATTTAATATTTGGCAAGAATTTTAAGTGATTTTTCTCGTGTCTTTCATTACCAAATAAAAGATCAATAAGTATTCGAGTTTTAATAGATGATAATAAGGATGATTTTTTAAGTTCTGTAAAGTATACGATTATTTATTTTTTACTGTCTTAACATCTACGCAAGATAAGAAGAAAACTTTGGGAAAATTCATTTATTGAAAGTCGAAAATATAATACACTTAATTTATGTTATATGGGTGTGTGTATGTATCAAGTGCACGCGCGTCGCACATCCACGCATACAAATCCGATGGAGAATTATAACTCAAAAATATGACCAAAATAAATTACGACTTGTCTCTGTAATCGGATGCAGGGAGCCGATTTCTTTACGAGTAAACAGACCGCATCTCTAACATTTTTCCATTTTTATTACAGTAAATATATTTATATAGTCTCGTCGTATATCGTTTACTAAAGAGATGTATGCGTATATATGTGGTATGAGACGTGGTATATAGATACTTGTATAATTCTCCGGTATGTATATATACACAGATACCTAGGTATGGATAGATTACATGAAGACCTCTAGTTTATGGATTTACTTGAATACGCCATAACCATCCCTCATCCCACCATTCGTTCATTCAATCTTTACGCTTACGTGATTCCTTAGCCAATTCCTAAAATAAAAAAAATACAAACATTAGAAATATTTTCCGGTTATTTGGTATTTTTGTATTTTGTATTATGCGTCTCTAGATTATTTTATAATTAAGATATTACGCGAGCGAGCGAGAGAGAGAGAGAGACGGCAAAAGCACTTATATTCGTAATCTAAAAGTTAACACGCATATCTTGAAGATCGTACTGGTTAAGTGTCTTTTTCTGTAGTTAAGATAACGCTTTAACGTCTACACGAAGAATGACATGGCAATTCTGAGATACATTTGCAAAAAGTGATAGACATTAAGAATATTGACGATTTATCGACTTACCTTTTGCGTAAGGATTACAAGAAGATGTCGGAAAACGCCTACGAAATCTATGAACAGATCCAAGGAATGCATGATAAAATCTCTGCTGCCCATACGATGTTTCTCAATTATCAACTGCGTATCGTAGATGATAAAGCCGCAAATCACGAAGAATCCTATGTATAAGTGCGCCTGATAGATTAAATACGAGCGCAGGAACAGATTTGCCAAGGAGAACAAAATCATGATGTTCAGCATGCTCATTAAAGTACCACCAAGATATAACCATCGTCCACGTTCAGCTAACAGCGCGGAAATACTGAAGGAAACGAAGATGACCGTCGTACCTGTAATTATTATTTATTTATTCATTTACTATTGATGACAAAATATTTTAACTGTCATCGACACTAATAAGCGAAACTTAAAACGATAAAACTCGCGCAGAAACGATTTTCTTATGTTTTGCCGTTTTCTAAATTCTTAGATTATCTTTACTTAAGTTAAGGTGATAAGGATTTATCAAACTCATCAATTAGTCGATGACTAATCAAATTAACAAAATTGTCAGCATGTAAAATAAAACATAGTATGTTATTAAAATGAAAAAGAATGTTCTCTTGTTTCTTCGTAGTAATTCAGTCAAAACAGATTCTTTTGTCACCTTTATAATCTATATTTAAAATTGTTATCAGTTAAAAGTAATGATTACTAGTCCACTTTACTGATATCAATAGAATTGTCAATCTTCTGTTTATATTGAACAAGAAATTATATAGTTAGAAAGCGCTATTGATAATTCTGCCAATCATCGATTAATTTAATCTTCATACTGATACATATGTGTACGTTTAAATTCTTAATTTGAACATTGCCGATGCAAAATATAACAAACATTACTGTGAATATTTACCAAAAAATTGTACTAAAAAAAAAAGAAATCTTGTCATAAAATTGACAGATATCACATTTACGTCACATTTATACCATCTTGAAATTAGTTTCTCTACATTTTAATAAATTTCTAATCAAAGTTTGATAAAAATTATTCTATGTCACGAGATGCGACACTCTGTACATTGCTGTCTGTTTTTCAGAAACATGATTGGCAGCACATCTCACAAATATTATCACGTTTTAAAACCTAAATATTGCTATTAAAATGATATAGCACAGGAGTCTATAAGAAAACAAATAGATTCCCTAGTTTTGGTTGTTATGTTAGCGAGAGAGGGAGAAGACGAAAAGAAGAGTGGCTCACCGACTAACGCTGTTACAACTATACTCGGGTCTATGCTGATCACCAACTCAAGCAAAGGTCCCAGTCCGAGTCCTGATAAAAATGTGAATCCCAGGAGGTAACTAAGGCGTAACTTTTGATTTTTGCCATTGTCAGGCGTCGACATCAACAGAATAAGGAGACCCAAGGATCCAATGGTAGTCAACAGATTGGCTTGCAGGAGTTGTGTATTCATATGCACATAAGTTCCCACAGCTGCTGACACTGTGGACAGGGACAGGCAACCATAGACATTCTTCAGATGCTGTTTAACTGATGAATCCCTGCAAACAACATCATCGTCAGTTAGGCGGAAGAGAAAGATATGTTATTGCTTATGTTGGCTCAAAGGTATGGTTTTTACAGCGTGCGTGCGTGCGTGCGTGTGTGTGTGTGTGTGTGTGTGTGTGTGTGTGTGTGTGTGTGTGTGTGTGTGTGTGTGTGTGTGTGTGTGTGTGTGTGTGTGTGTGTGTGTGTGTGTGTGTGTGTAAATCACACATAGTTTAGTCACTAAAATAGAAAGATAATAAATGAAATATTCAAAACCTATAACTAAGGTATGAAAAATATAGATTGTACTACACCTGCTACACCTTTTGTTTTGGAAATCCTAATAAAACAATTTTTTAAAATTTCTTTAGTTATACTATGTTATACTATGTACGTAAAATTCTCTCGATACTATATATAGCATATCAATACATTAAGTGCTTGTAAAAGTTTGTAAGGTCACAAGTAGATGGCAGTAGCAGCGACTTAGAAATTGTTTTTCTTTAAGTTGCTTTTTAGTTTTTCAATGTTGACCAATAAAACGTTACATTTAACGCGATTAAAGATGGAACTAATTCATATTTACTATTGCACTTACTGCTTTAATTGAGGTGAAACTACTGCAACAACTAAGACTGATTTATGAGATTTACGGAAAAAATATTGTGCTTGCTGTTGTCTGTGAGAAGTAGTTTAAAAGATTTAGAATTAAAATGAAAAAGAATATTCTCTTGTTTTTTCGTAGTAAATTAGAAATGATGATTACGATGTCAACAACAAATCAGTTTTGGTCGCCCGAACGAGATGGAGAACAACGAACTGAAAGCATTGCTCAGTGAAAACTCAGCCCGAATATTAAAAGAGCTTGCAGGGCAGTTTGGAATTGATAAATTAACAGTATCTCATGATTTGAAGGCAATAGAAAAAATCCAGAAAGGAAAAAACGCAATTGCGAGCCAGTTTATCATCTGCCTCTCATTGTTTTCTGGGCACAAAAAAGAGTTTTTGTAGCATATATAGTTACGGGTGATAAAAAGTGCATACATAATCCTAAACATAAAAAGCCATGGGTTGGTCACGTCTAATCATCCACAATAAAATGCAACACGATCATAAGGTTTTCCTGTGTATCTGATGGAACCAAGGAAAGTGCTTACTATGACTTACTATTATTACTATTACTACAGGGGCAAACAGTCAGGAGATCGCGATAATTATGATGTTTAAATCAAGTAATGAAGGAAAAACACCCTCAAATAGCCGGAAATCGACACAAAGTCAACTTGCTTCACGACAATGCCAGCCTGCATGTTGCTGTTGCGATTAAAATGACATTGTTCGAGTTAAATTGAGAAATCCTGCCGCATCCAACGTACTCTCCGGACATTGTCCTATCTGATTTTCATCTATTCAGATTAATGCAGCACGGTCTATTTGAAATACTGTTTCAAAATACCGAAGAAGTGTGAAAATGAGTCGATGAATTGGTTGTTTTAAAAGATGAGTCATCGGCGGGCAATAGTTTTATCAAACTATTGTCTGGAAGATGCTAAACGTTATTGATAGCATTATTATATAGCAACGAGGCCAATATTTTGATTAAAATATTAATGTTATTAAAATTCATCGTTATTAATAAATAAAAATGGCTTTATCATATGAACTTTTGCAAGCACTTAATACAGTATAAAAAATATTTTATGGAAAATGTGAGTTAAATAAAGTGTTTTACTCGTCTTAAAAGTTAAATGTTTCTTTTGAGTTTTATATCAAAACTTTTTTATTTCGGTAATTTTTTCTAAATTTTATCAGCTTTTCGAAATTATCATAATTTACCATAATTTATCGAGTAAAAGCTACTGTCAAATTGAGTCATTTTATTTCTACTCTTCTCTTCAATCAGATATTTCAAAGATAACATTTTTTAAATCGATTTTTCTTATCGCATTTTCTGAAAAATTTTATAGTTTTAGAAAATTATTCAAAGATTGAGTTTTATACTATGCCTTTACCTTGGTATAAAACTCAAATCAAGTTCTAATTGACAAACATTAGTTGACCAACTAAATGAAATTGCAATAAAACTAGTATTCTAGATAGCTAAATTTACAGAAGCAGATTTTGCAGTCTCTGCTGTAAATTTTATGTCAGCTTGTTATCAAAAATACAACAGAATCTGCTAATATGATGACAGATTAACAAAAGAAACTAAGTATCTGTTTGAATATATTTAAATGGGATATAAATACTGTTAAGTTATATCAATAATCTTTATGAACAGAACACGAACTTAATGCAATCACAGATTTCAGATAGCACAAAATATTCTGTATGTATTCCTATAAAATACAAATGTTCTTAATTTCAAAATATTCAAATATATGTACAATATTGTAAACAGAAACTCGTGTATTTATAATAAAAAAGAATGTTCTTAGAATTGTACAATTTATTTGCTGTACATATGCACTGCATTCATGTAATTGAGAAATTTTTCAAATTGTGTAATATGTATTTATTATAGCTTAACTAAAAGTATCTACTAAAATGAGACATTTAAATTATTCCTTTATTATTGTAAACGCAAAATCAGTAAGTAAAAGAACACAATGGTTGCATAATGGTTGAGTCAATGTAATTAGTCTAGCTTTAAGGATCTAACAGTAAAAACTAAATCACTGATTTTCCACTGATCGCTTTTTTTTGCTGAACTCATGCAATGATTAACTTGCACTATGTAAATGTTCTGTGCATTATTACAGAACTTATAGTTGTGTCATTCGAATATATTATGAATATACAACCTTTAGTACATTTGTAGATTATACAAATATTCGTAAAGAATATGCATAGAACATTCCTATTTATAGAATTCCCTTATCTGAGAGATAGCTATAACTTGTACCACGGTATATCAACCGAATCTGCCAGCAAACTGCTAATATTTTGCTTATTTGGATCAACATTGGCTAGTTTTATAGCAACATAAATATAAAAGAGGAGAGATAGGACAAAGATCGACCGTTCGGGTCGCCTGAGTATTCGCGCAAGAAACGCGAGATCGAGAGATTTCTAATCGATCCATTTCTAACGGATAATATTCTCGAGGCCGGAAAATTTCTAACGCGTCATTTCCTCTCTTCTCTCTCCCGCCATAAATTAACAAACGCGACAACTTGATCGTTCGGCAAACATTCTGTGCGCGATTGTTGAATTTCCGTATCGGGCGTCAACGCGAAATGAGGAAATTCGCGCAACTACTCGAAATCGGACGCCGGTTTAAATCAGCACGTTAGGGGAGACGCGATCGATCTGAAAGATATCCCGTACACCTTTTATCACACGTAGAGAAAGTGCGGCACGGCGCGACCGGAAGAAAAAAACAAGTATCTTATGGATTTCGGAAAGCGCTATATCGGGTGTCGGGCTCCAACGAGGTTGAGCCTCGACGACAGACAGCGACGAATTCGGAATTGATCCCTCCCGCACGGGAAACCGAGCATCGCGATGCGAATTCTCAACATCGCGCGTCGAACAAATTGCGCCGTGTTCGGCTTATGGAGGGCGCAGAAAGCTAAAGAAGGTGACCGCTTGTTTCCAGAATGCGCATCAAGGAAGCCGAAGGTCGCCGCGAGTGTGAATACGTGACGCACGTATATATCGCGTAGCCATGATAAACATCTTCGGGTAAGACGTGAGGGGGCGGAGAGAAAGAGAAAAATGCAGAGAGGGAAGGAGGAAGGGAGGGAGAGAGAGATATTGCAAGATTTTGGGACATTGTGTCGATATGACACGAGAATTACATCACGAGTAAATAACACTAATTTAAGAGCGAAAGAAAAAGAAAGAGTGCGAAACAGACAGAGAGAAAGAGAAAACGAAAAAAAGGTCGCGTAAATGTACTTCGAAGCAAGCGAACGAACGACCGTTTGCTTTTTCCTCTACTTTTCTATCTCTCGGGAACACGAAGGGGCTATTTGTAGCGCATATCGCGAACCCATACTCACAGTGAACGGCTGAAGGAGTTGACGAAGTTGTTGAACACCGCACCTGCCATAATTTTGTTATTCGGCAATCTCGGCGATCGACACACACACGATACGTCACAGCTCAATGCCTACGAATGACTGGCGGTATTTCGTCGGCCTGCGCGTCAAGTGAAATTATCACGCAGCTAACAAACGTACGTGTGCACGCACGTAGTGTGGATCCTCGGAGACACGTCAGTGATATTTCTGCGCGTATGTCAAGAACCAACCGAACAGACGAAGGCAGGAGGACGGACGACGTGTCCCATTGGTGCTGGTGCGGAGCTCGCGATCGCCGAATGAGCCGCTAGATGGCGAGAATAAACATTTACGCAGTGTCCCAAAGGAAAGGACACGATACGTCTCGTCTCGTGAAACGCAAAGTTCAACTTGTTCGTTAAAATACAAATAATTGTATCGTTCGATGATACGTAATCTCTGACGTGTCGGAAACTTTGACTATTTGTTTGGAAACACACACAAAGTAAAAGATCAAACAGTAGTCAGATGTTTAAGGAGAGATATATATTCTACTTTAGAGTTGCGTTGCAAAACGTCTTTTGAGGAAATTTTACTCGATACTCTATAGTATATGTAACGTGAACTATAGGTATTGAGTAAAATTTTCCTTAAAAAGAATGTTTTGGAATGCAACCTAGATAGATTAGATAGATTTAGATAGATTAGATAGCTTCGAAAAAAATAAGTTTTTTTTCTCAAATAAATAAAGATATATAGAATTTTTATCATACCATTTATAATTGTTTTAAGTACAAATGGTTATTTTTTACTTAAAAAAGAATTGAAATTTTTCATCATCTAGGTTTTTTGTGCCGAACGTGGGGTCGCCGAATGCCTCTAACTGATAGACATTACAGCTCGTCTAATCTGTAGTAAATCTGAAATAAATCTGAAAATAATCTGAAATAAATAAAACAAAAAAATTTGAAACCTATATTCAATTTACTGGAGCATAAATCTCAGAAAATCGAAGTTTAACAAAATAACACACTGAAATTGTTATTTTTCCTCTTTTTTTATTCAATGTCTTCGGAAAGATACTAAAAGATATTTAGATTTATCCTCCAGTAAATTTATAGTTTGTCATTTGTTTCAGATCTTTATACAAGTTGTAATATTGTTATCAATTAGAAACCTTTGACAAGACTACGCTCAGTAAAAAAAAAACAATTTCAATTTTTTAAAAATAATTCTTCTATTCTTAAAACAATGATAAATTTCTACAATAATGTCACATATTATTCATTTCTTTGAAAAAAATTCGTAAAAACTATTTTTTGGCTATCTAAACCAAAACTACTTGCAAAGATTACAATACTTTTCCTTGTCAAATTTTACAATGCATCCTACACAATAAAATTGTTTTTTAGTAAGGTTTCATGAGATATATTTTCTTATTGAATTTAAAGATCTATATTAAAAGTCATTGAGGAAGAATGTTATAATCATTAATTTACAAATGTTTCCGATCATGATTAAGCTGTCTGACTAAACTGACAATGAAAGTTTCAACATTTGTTACATCAGAAAATAATGTTTGAGCACAAAATATCGGATGTATTTTTAAATAAGCTATGCGAAACATTTTTAAATATATTATGTATTGATACAACTAAACCATCGAAACAACGTAACAACATATCTTTTTATCACATTAAGATTAATCATATTCTTAGAAATACAATTAATATTATCGATTAAATATACATCGATATATCAACGAAATTAAAAAAAGAAACAATCCTATTTATGTAAGGATGTTAATTGTAACAATCAGTATCTTTAAATACGTGGGGAAAAGAAAACGCCGGTTTTACAATTTGTCTTATACGACTATTATAAAATACTATGCTCTTTTTTTGTTTTTCCTTTTATCTAAATATTATACAGCCTATCAATATTGCAGTCTTTATAGATCTGTTCAACGTATATTCAAAAATTACAATGCAACCGTAAACCGCTTAAATATACGTAGTTTACACTACTAATTATCTCGAGCTGATAAAAAAGATTAATGATATAGAGTGCAGGACTTTTGCGACAAGATCCTACACATTCGTTCTCTCTCTCTCTCCCTCTCTCTCTCTCTCTCTCTCTCTCTCTCTCTATACACTCTGCTATATAATTATACTTCATAAAATTCATCATAATTTGCAAAACGACTAATGAATTCTCCTAACGCTATGCAACTTATTCCATCACAATAATAGCAAATCGCGTCAACAGCTTTAAGATGGAGGGCACTGTAATCTTTCGATATCATCACCTTCCGAATCGGTTTCCCATGAATTGTCATTCGAGGAGCCATCCGATACATAATCATCCTCATCATCGCTGTCTTCATCTGGAGTATCATAACGTCCGAAACGATGCTAGGAAAGAGAACGATAGTAAAACAAGAAGAAAACAATTTCGAATCGTCAAAATAAAATGATCGAAATCTAATTGAAGATCACGATATTTGTGGGATATTCTATTTATTACTTACTCGCGCTGATTCTGTGTCACGGATATGCCTAAGTAAGATCCAAAGCATTTGGCCGTCGAATGCATCGGGCTCGTTTTCACGCTTCCTGTTTCTCGCGTTCTTTTTAACGCACTGATGAAACAAAGATAAATAAGTTTAATACGTTTAAATAAATAAGCGTTTAAATAATACATTTAAATAAATAAACAAGTAAATGAGTGTGAGCTGGGATGAATCGTATTTTTCGACTATTTTTCATATAACATTTAAAGCGACAATGCGCAAAATATGACACAATCGATCTGTCATATGTTATTTAACAATTAAAGTGATAATGTAAAATACGACACAATCGATCATATGTTATTTAACTTAAAATTTGAAACGATCGTATCTCCTTATACATACCTTAGCGAAATCTCCCATCTTCGGAGATCCTTCGTCCCAGGGAATCCATATTTTGACATTATAATCCAAGCCACTTGTCGCAAGAACTGGAATATGCGGGTGGCCTTCTAAGCAATTTACCTATTCAACAGAAAAGAAAGATATTAATTACGATTATTGCGTTATTCTGTCTTATTGCAAAAAATCTGCATATTCTTTTATATTTAAATATTTTTAAATTACAATATTTAAAAAACAAAGAAATAAAAAAAGGTCTAATTCGTTAAATAAACACTCACAACTCCTTGTTCATCGCCTTTCATCCATTGCACAACAGCCTCCGTGTTTTTATCCCAAATAAATATGTTGCCACAATCGGACCCCGATATAACATATTCGCTTTTAGGCCCGAAAAAGTTCACACCCTTCACTGTAATCGAGAAACAAGTGATATATGACGCAAAATATGTGATGCCAATATATTGTAATGATTAAAGCGTTTGCAAACCACAAGACCCAAAGAAGAAACTGAGCTTCAGAAAAGATACCGATATAGAATCGTTATATATAAATGTAGTTAAAATATAAAAGTTAATTAAAACATTTATACAAATGAAATATATATATATATATATATATAAATAAAATATACTGCCAAATACAGTATACTGACGTAAAATATGTTGCAACATGTATCATACCGGTTGCATTGTTGCGGTGACCTTGATATCTGTGCGCATAATCCACGCACGGGGACATCAATCTATCAAATAGATATATATCTTCATCGTTATATGATGCGAGGATTTCGGTTCCATTATAGTTATATACAGCGCACGTCACATGGGCGTACTTATTCTCCGTCTAAAATATAATATACATTTAAATTATACATATATAATTGCAAAACAAGACTATCAAGCATTAAACAATAAATAACAAGGACTTTCAAATGCACAGACGAACACAAAAAAATATAAGTAATAACCAACAAATAAAATAAATATATCAATAAAAAAATATATAAAAAAGATTATAAATGAGAATTCAAGATGTGTGGGTGTTGACATAACTTTTATATATGACTGATGACTGATCATAGAACTATTCATTGTTTATAATAGACACGAAGAAAGAAAGATCACTATTTCTATATAACACCATCACAAACTAATCATTGGACTAACACGGATTATCTTGACATACACACATGCGCGCGCGCGCACGCACACGTACACACACAACATAGCGCTAAATTAGCGTAGCAATGAGACAAAATAACGCTGAACTTGTGCAGAATTATACAATTATGAAATTCTGAACCAAGTAGGACATAAGTTCAGATCGAAAACACAAAATCCTATAGGCGCGTTAATGCGCATCAAATCGAATTCGCACTATCAATTATCGATCATTCAAAACTGCAAAATTCCAATGTAACATACCAGGTGATCAGGACATAATTTATAAAGAGGCGTCGAAACTTTTCGTTGATCGTATACCCTCACGTAATGGGAACGGCCGGCGACACAAAATTCGTTACTATTAAAGGGATTAGAATGTACACTGTACAATTGCACCTCTGCAATATCTTCTTTTACCACCAGCAATCTGGAGAAGTAAAAATTTGTTTATTATATGGAGAATTAATACTTTCTCTATTTATGTACTGCACGATATACAAAATAAGTTGTCGGACGTGAAGTACAGAAAACACAAAGACACAGTTCTTGGCTCTTTTAATAATATTACAGGCGATACTTACTTGCTTGGTTTACGCTCTCGGATATCTATCGATAATACCTTCGCATCTTCCCCCACAGAAATAATTACATGAGGTGTCTCATTGTGCACAGCCAATTTATGTGATGCTCCATGATGTGTTGCTATTCTCCTCGATGTTTCATGTCTAAGATCTAATAGACGTACCTGACCATCTCTGCCACAAGTTACCATAAGGTATTCCATGTCGAACGGTAACCATTTCGCCTAAATGTGCGTAATTAAGTAAACGAAGTTAATAATAAGTAAATATAGTGATACTTGAAATAATTACTGAAGAAATAAGAATATATCTTAATCTTAAAAAATATATTTCACCAATATATTATCGTTATGTATCTACAAGGTGTCCCGTCACTACCGCATTATCTCTTAAGGACGGATTCCTGAGGTAATTTAAATAAAAAAATCCTAATACAAAAATGGCGAGGCTATAATACTTTTCAAATTATAAACGTTTAAATTTGATCAATTATACTGGCTAAAGTACGCGCGCTCAGGTACGATACAACACACAATGGTACAAGTGCATGCACATGTCATTCCTTTTCCAAATATTGATACGGAAATTCTATACATACAACAATATATGTAATAATGCCTTTTCTATCATTTAAATAAACATCGCAAATAATAACAATTTCGTCAAAATGTTATAAATAAAATATCACATAATATATTTATGAGAATCCTAATAAGCTGTCACACATTTGACGTTTCTCTGAGGGATTTACAACTAATTTCATATTTTATGCAAATTCTCTCTTATGTACATGCACCTAGGCCCTAGGCCCATATTCTTGAAATTTTTGCGTACGTAATTTTCATTGCGCAGCTATTTTATGGTATGATTAAACCTGCGCAGTAAAACTTACGTATAAGAATAAAGGCCCTGTACCATTGTATGTTGTATCGTACCTGAGCGCGTGTACTTTAACCAGTATAATTGGTAAACTTTAATTATTTATAATTTGAAAAGTATTATAGCCTCGACATTTTTGCATTAGGATTTTTTTATTCAAATTACCTCAGGAATCCGTCTTTGAAAGATAATGCGGTAGTGGCGGGACACCCTATATATAGGGTCTACCATATTATTTTTGACACTTAAATATTTCGAAAAGGTAAAATTTTTTGAGAAAACATTTGGAACAAAAATTGTAAAATATCGAAACATAAAATTTGATGATGCTATTATAATATATAAAAAAAATATTTTTTTTATATATTATTTAAAAGTTGACTTTGATTTTTTAAATAAAATTAAATGATTTTCTTTAATATAAATAAACTATTCTGCGTCATTCTACGTGTAAAAGTACTGAAGTGAAATCATCGAAAAATAAATACCGAGATATTTTGTACACTTTGTCCTGATACAGTACATTTCAATAATTTTAAAAAAAGAATAAAAGAGCGCCAAGTGTATGTGCTTCGTCATCCAAATAAAATTAAAATATTAAAATATATCGTTATATTTAAACTTGTATCTTCTGTAAAAGAAGTGATATCAGGAAGTTAAGCTAACTAATAATTTTTGCAAAAATATTAAGACATTACACCAATAAGAAAACAAAAAATACCGTATTAAAAGCAATGTTTTATACATAAACATCAAAATCTAATATTTTTAGATATATACAAAATATTTTTGTCCATTTCAAAACATCTTCAATAAATATGAAGTGTGGCAAAAAAAAGAGTAAAACTGAGTAAACTCAAAAATACATTTTTCCCAGTTTCTAGTTGTATTAAAATACATATAAATTTACTGGAGTTGGAATATCTCTATTCATAAAACGTATGGGTAAAAAAATAATCGCAATTTTGTGTAATTGGACTCTGAGGGGAATTGATAGAGCCCACTTAAAACTCAATCGAATCAGCCGTTACGGCGATATGATAATCGTGCTTTCTCTCAACTAGTATACACGGCCGACCTTGCTTTGTAAGTAAACTTGGCGCGAGACATTACCATCTCTTGGTATCTCAGTATATTGAAACATATTTAATTATATTTAAGTGTCCAAAATAAAATGTGACGCTCTGTATAAAATCATACATACTTGAAACATATTACTACAGTGGCCGCTTTCTAACCAATGTCGCTTTTTTCCTCTAGCCCAATCCCAGATAACAACCGCCAAATCATCAGAGCCACTTGCTAATAAGTTCCCCTTTTGATTAAAATTTAAGGCATTTACGCAACCCTAAAAATAATATTCATTAATATTTATTAACACAAATAACGACAAAACATAATGATAAATAATAATAACATAATATAATACAACAATAATACAATGATAGCGTTCAAAAAACAGTTGGCCGATCGATTTGTGGAAGATAGATGTGATTGATAGATCTAAAAGTATATCAATCAGAGATAATTTTTATAGTTGCACAATTATTGTATTCGTTAAATATAACCAAAGCGAGCATTTCGTACGTTCACTAAACTCTTGATTAATATATCCTTTTTTTTTCATTTAAAAATACCATTTAAATATATACCAATCAGCTTTCTGAACGTTCAGTGAGCAGTTGTAGTATTAACTGCTTTCAGAAAACATAACAACTGTACAATCGCACAGCAAAATAATTATCTGTAATAATTATGTAATTGGTGTCCACACAACACGCATGTCTAAAAAACGTTTTTATGATATTACCAAAAGTCGTCTGAAAGACGTCTTATTTCAAATGTCTTTAAGACATTACCCAAAAGACACCTTAAAGACGTCTTAAAAATATCTTCCCAGACAGCACAATGTCCAAAATCGGGTCATAACACGTCTTTAAAACATCTTTAAGACATCTTTAAGGTAAGTTTATAACCCAGGTAGCAAGATAACGTCAAAAGACGTCATTAAGATGTCATTAAGACATCATAGACGTCTAAATGACGTCTTTTGACGTCACCTTGCTACCTAGGAAGGTATTGTCTTAAAGATGTCTTAAAGATGTCTTAAAGACGTCTTAAAGACGTCTTTTGACTCGATTTAGGACATTTGTGCCGTCTGGGTTATTTCAGACGTTTCCAAAAGACATTTCCAGAAGACACTTTAAAGATTTTTTTAAGACATCTTATTTTAGACGTCTTTATGACGTCTATTAAATGACATTTTTAAGACTATGTATAACTGTCTACTGACTATAAGATTTATACTATGCTATGGCAAATATCATAACAACCTCTTAGTCCTTGCGAGTGTCGTGTAGCATATCAAAATCTTGTAAAAGTTATTAAACTATAAATTTTTATAATTTGATCAGTTTACTTTTAAGTCGTAGTGCCAAGTGAAAATTTCCTTTTTTCCATATAGATGGTTCTTAACCTTTAGGCTGCCGGCATTTTTTCATTAAAAAAGTGGTTTTTTTCTCAAAAATTGTTCTATATAAGTAACACATGGCGCAGAATTTTGAGATTTGTGTAGAGCCATAAAAGTGGCTTTCCTGGCAGTCTAAAGGTTAAGAATAATAGGGACGTCGAAGACAACAACATACTGCAATTTCAGCCAATTAAATCGAGGGCACATTTCCATAAGATGTGTGCGGGGTTCTTTATTTAATAAATTTATTTAAAAAATAAATTCATTAAAACAAAAGGTTTTCTCTCACACACATCCAATAAATTTCTGATATTTTTTTTCTTTGCATTTTTATTAAGATTTATGTTTCAAAAATATGTCTTTAAAGCGGTTTGGCAATATTTAAAAAATTAGCGAAGTTAAAAATAGTTAAATAAGAGAAAGAAATGGCAACGAAGTTAAGCTTTCTTTTTTACAGTGTGTAAGTTTATTTTTATTATTTTCTTATGTACTTTTCCTTTTTATTTCTTTTAAATCTTTTTTTATACATAAAACAAATTGGATTAATTACAGAAGCTGTGATTGGATCAGCGTGAAATTTTCAAAAGTCATTATGTCATAAAATATTATGTTATAAAATATTATAAAACTCATTATAAAATAAACTTTTTTCTGTAGTCCTTATTTCAACCAATCGGATTCGTTAATTATTTTTTGCTCAGTAATCAAAGTATTATTATTTGCATGTTTTTGACGGTTATTGAAGTACAGACAATAACCGCACTTATAAAAAGAGTAAAACGCAATTTCATCTGTTTCTGACCATCATGAAAAATGCAATTACGCAACATTTTTTAACTTCCTTGTTTTCATAATTATATTACTAGTATTATTGACTTTATAAACTTTTAAAAATTTGAGTATTTTTTGAATATCAATAAATAATATACAAAAAAATCAGTTACCTAGTGAATCTTTCCGAAAAAAAAAAAATTATTCATGAAATAGGGAAAAACGTCTAGTACTCAGCACTTTACCTGTTTTCGGTACTTTTGCACAGATATTATCAAATATTAAGATATAGACGATCGCGGTGAAATATACTTTGTATAAGGAGTTTTAAAGTTTATGGGAACTTATTAATTATTTAGCAATTATTATTTATTATTTGTTTATTCATTTGGTTAATATTTGATAAGATCCGAGCAAAAGTGCCGAAAAATAGTGAATGTTGTAACGAATGCCGGACGTTTTCCTCCAAGTTTCTTTTTGTTGAATGAGGAAACACTCTTAATGAATTCATTAACAATAAATGTAATAGTAAATATAATAGCAAATAGTAACTTATTAACAATAAACATAATAGTAAACATGTGATATTAAAGCTTCTGAGTGTTTATCGTGGAACTCTTAATTGATGACGTCAGAAGAAAATGCGTATTCAAAATTCTTATGTATTACTTACCTAATTCTTACGCCATTTTCAAGTAAAAAATATTTGTATGAAAAAACTGCTGAAAACTGCTGATCGCTTAAGCATATATGTAAAATGCCGCGAAAACTATCCTTTTTCCTTGAAAAACAATTTTAAGCTATCTTTTCCATGATTTTACAGTTATTTATTGATTATCGAGCGAAAAGGATCATTTTCGAAACATTTTACAAGTGTGCTTAAACGATCTGAAATGTTCTTTCACACAAATATTTTTTGTTTGGAAATAGCACGTAAGAATTTTCAACGTGTCACTTTTGTGATATGATCCAATGCGCAATTAGCGCCAAAATGAAATATTTAAAAAATCATTTGAACATAATAATAGTAATAATAATAGTGGTACCTGGTGCTCATTAAGTTCGTATAGCAGTTTAAGTCGTTCTACAACATTTAAAGAACCATGATATTTTTTGTGAAACGATGGGTTGCAACCTAATTGGCGGCCTAGAAGTTCTGGTATTAAATGAAAGGTAGGTTGCGGTTTTGCAATTTTGAGACAGAGAGGTTCTTCATCTTCATTCATTTCATCCTCGCTAGCTGTTGTCCATTCATTCGAATTGCCTATTCAAATATCGCAATTATGTACTTCATAAAAAAAAGAACATTATACGAACAATATAAAGTTACATATAAAGTTACAAAATACCTCTTTCATTTTCATCTCGATCAGCCCCGTCACTACTTGTTTCTGAGCCTCCTTCGCGAGTTTCTGAAGTTCTGTTTAACGATTCGTTATAAACAAACGATTCGTTGTTAGTACTAGCAGATGCGACATTACCTAAAATTACAATTATTAATTGTATATTAATATTAATTAATATTTAGTAATGCACGTATAAGTAAACACAAAATAAAGATCTAAAATACATCTCAGAGACATTTAAAAGATGTCCAAAATAGATAAAAGTAGGACATCTTTTAAACATAGGATGTCTCCAAAGCATTCAGACAATATATATCTAAAAGACCTTCCCAAAATAGATGTTAGTCTCTAAAAGACATACTAAAAAACATTAATTCTTATTCCGAACACTCTTTTATTGACAAAAGTGCTTCTGAATGTATTTATAAATCAATCAGAAGGCTTATAAAATGAAATAACAAATTAAATGCAAATATTTTGAGGCAAATTGATCAATAAAAGAGAGTTTATAGTAGGGATGTGTCGGATATATCCAGCAACTATCCGGTATCCGGCCATCTTTTTACAATCCGGCCGGATAGCCGGATATTAATTTATTAGTATAAGTTTGAAAGTTTGCGTCATTAATGCAGGATTCAAAATCCAAAGTTCTCTAAGAACAAACAAACTAATCATCTTTTATTAAGTCAACTCTGTAATATACAATCTTTCTGAAAATTTATTTTCAACAATGCTTAGCAGTGCCGCCAGTGTGACTCGCTCTCTCAGACCAGCACAATACACAATATGCGACACGCGATATCCAATGAGCGTATAGTTTTACCGGAATACTAGTACTCTAATTGGATATCGCTTGTCACATATCGCACTGGTCTGCAAGAGCCATAAGAAGAGAAACAAAAACTCTGTTGTAAGAGGTGAGGCCCAATTGCACACAGCCCGATTGGATACGGAGTGTAATGATTGGTTAGATTTAGTTGAGTTTAGTAATTCACTGGATAAAGCAGAGTACTGGTTGGTAGAGTGCAATCGAATCTGTATGCAACTGGAACAGTCTCATTGTAAGCTACGTGGTGTAAATATTCTGCATCTTATGATCGATTTTAATGACCAACTATGTATTAAATTATATGGCAAATATAGGTAAACGTTATGTATTACTTATATAAATGTTAATATAGAAATTTCTTTAGAAATTAGTATCAAGTATCCGGCCGGATATCCGGTATCACGTGATTATCGGATATCCGGCAAATTCAGTATCCGGCACATCCCCAGTTTATAGTACAAAGACCAATCTTTAAGATATTACTAAAAAACTTTTAAAGAGTTATCTATTATGAAATCTATTACTATATTGGATAATAATGATAAACCTTCATCAGCATCGATTATTGATGCTTCTCTGACTGTCTCTTGATGTGCGGTAGTCCTAGAACTCTCCTCATTATCACTTACTATCCTCTTGCGGTAATTTCGCTGTCTCATTTTTGAGTTAGTTTTTTGAAATGTTATTGCATCATCATTTAAATTTTCCTCATCGTGTACACTTAACTTCTGCCGTTTACTTGAATCTTCATCCAAATTGTCACCTAAAGTTTCCATCGATGTACCTCTTTTGACTTTGTTTTGATCTGTATGTAATGTATTTGGTTCTTTAGCATAGGAGGAAGATGGAGTATTGTCTTGTGAAGTAGTTGCTTCTGATGCATCAACTGAAGTAACAGTGGTAAACAATACTTCTTCTATTTTATTAGTTTTATCACATTCATCGGTATCAATTTCAATTCCCTGGTAATTATCTTGTAGAGGAAGTTTCATGGACTTATGCACCTGTTCGTTTTGCATAGTTTCAGACACAACATTATTACTTTGTTCTGCTACAAGACTAGCATCTTTTGTAGTAATACTACTTTCACACCAATCAACAGAACTATTTACAGTTCCCACGTCACTCATAGAATCTGACTGCATCTCACTGGATTTATTGTTTTCAATATTATTCATGTCAAGAAGATTCATTTCATAATCATTTCTAACATCAGGTGTTTTGCTTTCAGAATCCATGTTCTTTACAAAAATTAAATACACCTTTTTTGTTAGCCCAAGATGCTAATATTCATTTCCTTTTAAACAGTACTTGTAATTGCACAAAATATAGTAAATATATCTGAAAAATATTCTATTAGTTTAATAAGCCATCTATAAATACTTAATACTTGATATAGTAGAGCAAAAATATATGTACATAAGCTATAAGCACATTTATTATTATTTATTACTACTAATAAAACATGAATAGAAATCAGTAAAATCAATAAAATCTATATGATATCTATCAATCTTCTTTCTTCCTATAATTAAATAAGGGATTTTATATTTTTTAGTGTTTTTACAATCAAGAAATAAACAAAAAAATATTATATATATACATTAGTATAATCGATGATAACAAGATTATATTATATAGTTTTCTTTACCATATATGTTTAGATATTTTATATATTATTTTGGAAAAATTTTCTTAAAGATTGACATCGACAAAATTACAAAAATATTTTAAAATTGTTCTACTAAATCAAATTTTATTATGAAATCTCTAATGTAATTTCATTATAAAATAACTAGAAACACAATATATATATATATATATATATATATATATATATATATATTTTTTTCTAAAAAATGATATAATACATGTTATTAGCATATAAATATATGTATGAATGTGCATATAAAGACTAATTTATATATCAACAAATTTTACACATACACAATAATAAAATTAAAAAACATAAATTGACATACAATTAAAAAACATAACACAGCATACATATATATATATATATATATATATATATATCCATACATATATATTTATCCATACATATATTTATATTTACCTATAGAACCATATTACCCATAAGAACCCATCCTCTGTGATTGTACAATACTTTTATAATAGCACTTCAAAATATAATTACTTATACGTATATATATTCTTGAATTAGTAAATATCTATTTTACTACAAAGGAATGAGGTCATGTTAACACGTTATAACAGATTCGAGATAGTGCGTTTTAATATGGTTTTGAGTAGTAGGGATAGTTCAATGTCGCGAGAAATTGACACTTAATATTCCCTCTCTGGGAAGCATGTTTCGCATAATATCATTGTTGATTTAAAGAGCTATCGTTGGTACATGCAAACTAGGCACTCACGAAAAAGAAAAGCGTTACAGTTCATCTCGAGGATTAATCGCATGTATTGACCATGTACAAGATCGCGACATTTGACGGGATCACGAAAATCGACGTAATTAGCTCGCGTTACATAAATTTATCGTCTCTCTATACACACTCTTAAAACGAAATTATCTGCTAAAATGGCCAGAACGTATGTAACTTACATGTGTATGCTCACCATCAGAACTCTACTATAAAATGCTTTGTGGAACGTACACACGACGTTATATATACAATTAGTATGGCCAACGGAGTGATATAAAGGCTTGGTTTACATCGTGCACTTGATATATGTACTAAATAGTAACTTTCTATTAAATAATCTTAATGTATATAAACAACGATGATGTATGTAAACAACGCTATTAAGCTGGTATAATTCATCAAGAAGAATATTGTATCGATTGAATGCGTATCGTTGATATGCATTGTCAATATTAAGATTATTTAAAAAAAAAGTTACTATTTAGTACACGTATCAAGTGCACGATGTAAACCAGCCATAATTTGATACAGATTTTATGCAGGATTCATACCGCATTCGACATCCAACGTATAATAATCCGAGCACAAATTTTACACAATTGCAAAGCAGCTTTTTCTGCTAAACATAGCGATTAAGCGACAGTTTCGCAAAAAGTGGAGGGGATGATAGGCCTGTTCTTTTTCGCTACTGCTGAACTAGTGCAATAAGTTAAAGTGAGACACATATATGTTTTCTCACTTTAACTTATTGCACTAGTTCAGCAGTGCAACTAAAAAGAACAGAGCAATTGGTTGTGTTCCGATATTCACTGCCATACTGAAAATGTATAGTTTATGTTACGTATACTGTAGATTTTCAATACTGGCAGTGAACTTCGGAACGCTACCTTTGTATGCACGTTTTGCTTACGCTTTATTAAAGTTTTTGTTCTTTTACTTTTTTCGCCCTAACTGACTGAACATAAATATATTTTGTATTAACAGTATAATATAATGTATATAAGTGTATATTAAAATAATGGATTTACAGATTTCAAAATGAATATTGTGCAATATTCCGAATTTAGTGCTTTAAATTTTAAAACAACAATCCACACAATTCAAAGTTCTGTTGAACATTGAATAAATGATAAATAAAATATGAGCACGTGGAATTAAAAAGAAATCGAAACAAATTATGCTTTTATTAATTGTCTTTATATGAATGAAGCTTTTTGACAGTTACTTGATTTTTCAGATCTTTGACAGTTTTGAATAAAAATTTTGAATGACAATGGCTAAGGCATTAACTGTACTGAAAACAATACGAAATAATTGGAAGAAATCGTTAGTAGTAACTGCAGCTCTTTCGTATGGAGTATCATATGGCAAACAAGTATACGAGTAAGTAATCATGGGGAACATAACCTTAAATCCAATTATAGTATTTATTATAGTGGGTATTTGCAATTATAAAAATAATTGCAAAATATAAATAACAATTACTAATGGTTGTTTCTCTATAATTTTTTTTGTTATTTTTACATTATAAATGCATTTCTGAAGTTAAACTTATGTACTTATGAGTAATTATTATCTTACATAATTGAACATATCATTTTTAGAACGGAACAATTAATGCGACAATGTTGCAAAGAAGCAGCAAAATATGGAGACGTACCTTGCCCAACAAATGTTAAGCCTCGTCATGTGACAATTATTCTAAATCCAGCAGCTAAGAAAAGGTATGTGAGAATTTCTGTATTAACACAGAAACTTTATTAACTTTCAACAATTAATTCCTTCTCTGTTTAGGAAAGCCAAGAAACTCTTTGAAAATTACTGTGTGCCTTTACTACATTTGGCTGGTATTGCAGTAACTATCATAAACACACAGTCAGGAAGCCATGCACGCAGTGCAATAATTGATCTGGAAACACCTACAGATGCTATTATTGTAGCAGGTGGAGATGGTACCTTATCAGATGTAGTCACTGGCTTAATGAGAAAGTATGAGAATAATCTGCAATCCGTCAAGCAGTGTCCTATTGGTATTCTGCCACTGGGAAATACAAACACAATGGCGAGCAAATTTTTTAAAAAATACACAGATTTATCTGATATACATCATATGATTGATGCGACAATGGCAATAGTAAAAAATAATTTTAAATTAATAGACACATTTGAGATTAAGGTATTAGAAGTACGTATCCTTGTTACTTTTTATTTATTTAATTGCAAGTTAAATTAATAAAATAATAATAAAATCTTTTCATGTTTTAATTCAAGGATAACTCAGATAAATTCATAAAACCAGTTTATGCTGTAGGAAGCATCAAATGGGGAGCATGGAGTGATACACATGCACATATTGATAAATATTGGTATTGGGGCTTCTTACGCAAGTAAAAGTCTATTATTTCAGTTGAAAATTTCCTTTTTATGTTCTGTATACATTCTTTTTGTCAGCTTTTATATACCAACAGATATGCAGCTTACGTGTTCAGTGGTTATAAATCAGACCTAAATTGGAATTGCAATGCAATACTAAAATACACCAATCCTTGCAAAGGATGTTCATACTGTTATTCTAGAGAAATATCTTCTGATCAGTCTGCAAGGTCAAATAGGAGATGGTGGAATGCATTTTTACCAAAGACACGGACATTTGTACCTGGTATAAAGAAAATATTTATAAAATCTTAAATAATGCATTATTTACATACAGGATATTACTATAAGATAAAAGATGTGGATAAATTAAAAAAAAAAAACTAAGTTTGTCATGTCAGAATAAAAAAATCCATCATGTATTTTAATAACATCTTTGTGACATATGATTTTAATATCTCGTGTAATCTTTTGATATGATCGAAATTTTTATTTCAGATAATCATGTTGATTATAGTAAAGTAATAAACGAAGACTGTGGTACTTTTCATGAGTTATCAATTTCGACAACCGAACTACACATAAAAACTGAAAATGTAAACATACCAGTCCAATCAGCACCTTTGTTAAAAGTAGCTGTTGGTAATGATAAAATCCAAAGATATTCAATATTTAAATATTCCAAAGAATTGTGTATGTAACAATAAAATTATAATATTCTCCGAATTTTACATTTAGCACAGAATAATGTTGACTACATCTCATTTGTTGAAGAAGGATGGAAACAAGAAAAATACGACAAATCACTGGTAAATCCAATATTGGATGCAAAATACATCGAATTATATCCTGAAATAGTAAGTAATCTCCTTTTTATAAAATATTATTAAAAATGTTCATATATTTTTTTAGATATATTTTGAACAAGCGCGTTGAAGATTTATTTTATTATATTTATTAACATTAAAAAAAATAAATATAACAAATTTTATCAATTTTTTTTCAGAAGAATGAAAATCGGATATTTTACATTGATCACGAAGAATACGATTTGAAGCCAATTCAAATTAGATTACTCCCGCAATCTGTAACAATATTTTATCCTGGAAATAGTTAGTAAAAAATATAAAGAAATAAATTAATGCAATTCAAAATAATTTTATGACATTTAATATTCACATAATGATAATATTCGGATTATATAAATACGAAGATTTTTATCTAACCGCGATGAAAAATAAGAAAGAACACAGTGAATCCAGGTTTTATGTAAAATCATTTAATTCGATATACATAAACGTATTTTCTATAAAAATATAATTTATTGTACAAAAAGATATTTTGACTACAATTCTCAATTTATATTAAATTTAATAAAGATCCCTGCGTTATTTACGTTAGAAATTTGATCATATTTAATCAAATTATCTTTGCATAAATATTGATTTTAAAAAGTGTACAAGGTAAATTATAGTAGATAATACTAAGTTCTAATATCTTCTTCTGAACTTTTTATCACATTGTAAATAGAAATAGAATCATCCTATTACTTTTTAACAATTTTTATATAAGCTAGTCTTTTCATAAAATTATTTGATATAATTCATAGAATTCATACAGGCATTCAAAAGTGCCTAGATGAATATGAATTGAATGAAATATGTGCTCATTATTGTACAGGAGGAGCAAGTTAAATCTTTTTAAGACTATTACAAGATTAATTATATAATTATGTAAGCTACTATTTTTTCTCGCCTCTTAATTGAACTCTCAATTCCATCAATTATATATCAGAGTCTTTACGACTTTATCTGTGGAAATAATTAATATATAGAATGTCTGAATTGAATTGACCACACTCACTGTATGCAAGTAGAACGCTTCAAACCGACAACAAGAAAGCAACATACAAAAAATGGGATAGAACTTTTTTCATTTAGTTTAATATGCTCCACCTGCACACGTCAACTAAAATTTGTATTAAAAATCAGAAACACCCTGAATATCTAAATTTTTTATAATATATATATATACACACACATACACAGGATGTCCCGTCACTACCGCATTATCTCTTAAGGACGGATTCCTGAGGTAATTTGAAGAAAAAAATCCTAATGCAAAAATGTCGAAGCTAGAATATTTTTCAAATTATAAACGATTAAAGTTGACCAATTGGCTAAAGTACGCGCGCTCAGGTACGGTACAACACACAATGGTACAGATGTATGCACATAAGTGAGAATTTGTATAAGATATGAAATTAGTTGTAAATCCCTCAAAGAAACGTCAAATGTGTGACAGCTTACTGATTCTCATAAATGTATTGTGTGATATTTTATTCATAACATTTTGATGAAATTGTTATTATTTGCGATGTTTATTTAAATGATAGAAAAGACAGATTATTATTACATATATTGTTGTATGTATAGAATTTTCGTATCAATATTTGGAAAAGGAACGACATGTGCATATATCTGCACTATTGTGTGTTGTACCGTACTTGAGTGTGCGTACTTTAACCAGTATAATTGGTCAACTTTAATTTGAAAAGTAGCCTCGCCATTTTTGTATTAGGATTTTTTTATTCAAATTACCTCAGAAATCCGCCCTTAAGAGATAATGCAGTAGTGACGGGACATGTATATATAAAATATATATAATTTTCTTTGACTATTAACGTGACGCCATTAGAAAATTTTGGAGCATATTTTAAAGTAAAGCTTCTTTTGTTTAATTGTAAAGGAATTATAATACCGGGAATATGAAATTATATAAAGAATCAGCAATGGACCAGAAATCTGAAGTGAACAAGTTTTATGTACAAACCATCTCAGTATCTCCGAATCGATCTGCAAACATTTATCGCAATTCAGTGTCTACTTTTATTGTCACTTGTGGAAGGTATATCACTACTATCTTCGGTGGAAGGATTTTTTCCGCAGTCGCTATTAAGAGCTTTGAAAAAATCTAATAGAGAGAACACCGAATTATTTGTCGCTTTTGATTCTTTTTGAGGATCATGTGATCGCGACCTCACGATCCTTCGAGCGGGTGTTGCTTGGCTCTTAGGACTGGACGATCTTCCAAGAGTGAATTTACCGATCTTCTGTTCGTACTTCTCTTTTCTAATTTTCGTTAACCAATCGACGTTCTCTTTCTGCTTTTGCGGTGACATCTGAGACAAGTGTGGCGCTGTCCCATCCATTACAAAGTTCGGCAAGTTCACCGTAGGCGAGGGAAGGATCTCTGTATTTCTATCGTTCGCGGATGTAGACTCACTTGCGTGAGACTCGTCCGAATCATAATTCTTGCTTGAACTAGGAATGTCCTCGGTGCCTGTACCGAATAATAATCTTCGGGCACCGCGGTGTTCTATGCGCATTTGTTTTGCAATCACTTCGCTGTTCTCACCGATAGGAGATAAAACAAATTTTGATTTTCCCTCGGATCTCGCTCTTACCATCATTTGAGAGTAGCTACGTTTCATAGTATTTGTTTTAGGTGTATTCTGATCTTCTTCATGACGATTGGCGTTATGTTCATTGCTAGGCCCAGGAATGGCAACTGTGAAGTTTAAATATATATCTAAGAATACGATATTCTCTTGCCGTTTGCTCTTGATTGGTACAAAAAATTTGTGTCTATCAAATAAAATAGATAACAAAATTATTCAATTTCGAAGAATTAGTATTTGATACGAATAAAATAAATAACATGGACTTTATATTTTTCACATTTAACAAGAGAAAGATTTCCTATATTTTTTTAAATATTCAAACCTTCATTCTTACAAGAATTTAATAGAAAAACGATCAATCTTTTGCACCAATCTCATACTTTTTTTTTTAACTTTTTACAACAACATAGCTTTATCCTTACATGAATTATTACTCGAGCTCGGTGTTCTGTCACAATATCGAGTATTAGTTGAAGGAGTTTCTATTCTCTTCGTATAGATATTTTCTTCCGTTACGGGTTGAGCCCGACCGCATATTTCCACTTCTTCATTTTCTACTTTATGTTCGTATCCAACCCTCCATATTCTATGGCAAGAATCATCTGAGCAAGTCACTATCTGAGAACATTCTCAAGATTAGACAAATATGGAGCTTTACAGCCATTATAATGTGTACATTAAATAATAATAAAGTATTATTGAAACCTTTAAATCACCCACGCTGCACCAGGAAATACAAGTGACTTCTTCCCTGTGGCCGGAGAGTTTGATTAACGGTCTACCCGGTTTGTTGATACGCCAAATGTATGCAAGATTGTCGCTAGATCCGCTGGCAAGGTAGCGACCGTCAGCGCTCAAACAAGTCTTCACATAATACGTATGATTTTGATGGCCATAGTACGTTCCTACTATCATGGAGGAAAATTTTTTAAATTTTATCTCGCCCCGACATGAATTATATAATCTTTCTTATTTCAAAGAGAAAATATTTACAAGGTTCATGACTATATGACGATAAGTTATAAGCATATATAACATGGTCCATGCAACTTGCGAATAACGTAATCCTGCCTGGGCATAATGACAACGAAGAGAAACCGTTTCTGGAACTATTCCCAGCATATTTAATTTGATGCTTAGCAATCGGTTCTCTCTTATGGACCGTGTAGTTCTTACGTATATCCCATATTTTAATGAAGCTGTGTGTAACAAAGTTATGCCACTCAAATATTTATATGTAAAGATCCAAGACTTTTAAGATATAATACTGTATCTCACATTTTCACTCTGATATATTTGAAACATATAAAGGCCGGTTTACACCGAAAAAGTTACAGAAACAATATTAATAACAAATGTTAATAACAATTTACAGCAAAACTATGTTCTCCAGAAAATAATTTACTGAATGTTTCTAACAAAATATGCTTTTAACAATGTGGAAAACACAAACGTCACTGACAAAATTAGAAAAATTATTTACTAACATTGTTTACATTGCAATATTATGAGTCAAACAATGATATTCTGAAATGTTGTCAACAATATTGGAAAACTTTAAACAAATAAATAATACTACTATTAGCAATATCCTATACATAAATTTGGCAATTTTTATAGCACGATTAGTTAAGATCAAACTTTTGTTATCAGAGTTGCTAAAATATATCTAGTTCAATTTTCTACTAATAATATTTGTTTATAACATCTTTAGATCCAGATTGTAAAATTATAGATTGCAGAAATAATGTTTTTAATAATGTTAATGAGACAAAGGTTATTAGCACGTTATTAAAAGAAATAATCAATGTTAGTTTTCCGCAAAATGTCGAAAACAAATGTTATTATCATTTTTCATTCTAAAATAACGAACTTAATAGCACAATGTGATTAACTTGTTTTGTAACTTATTGGAAACAATTGTTTTCATCAATTTTAAATGAAATAATCCACATTTGTCAGTAACACTGCTAGAAACACACATTATTAGCAATGTTACTGCTGGTGCAAACTGGTCTTTACTCTGTTCGAATAATCCGCAGATCAAAGAAAATGCATTTATAATTAGAGACTTTCTTGTATCCTCGAGTATAATAACAATCTTACCCATCACCTGCAGCACACGAGATTAACGTAAAATCATCCTGAAATATTAAACCTGTTATGCTTTGTGATCGTGATGGTTGCAGCAACTTTCGTCTCTTTTTAAATGTGCTACCATTAGGATGTCCATACATAATGCAATTATCTGGTCTTGGCTGATGTAAGTGTTTAGCTCTAATATCCCATATCATAATCACACCATCCCTGGCACCCGTTGCAAAAACCGCTAAAATTGGTAAAAGATATTGAAAGATTTCAAGTTACAAACAACTAAACTTAAATTTTATTATAAATTAGATTTTTTT
The DNA here is from genome assembly GCF_010583005.1 of Odontomachus brunneus. Lineage (NCBI taxonomy): Eukaryota > Metazoa > Arthropoda > Insecta > Hymenoptera > Formicidae > Odontomachus > Odontomachus brunneus. The sequence goes on from NW_022639601.1 coordinate 426,557, forward strand.
TTCATGGAAAAATCCATCATATTGTTTTTATAAGTAAAATATAAGAAATTATATAAATAACAATCAAAATTGATAAAGCTTTGCAACACATCTACCTTTATCCTGGTAACGAAATGCTACAGTTTTTACACTTCTTGTATGAGAACTGTAGCAGCACAATTCTTTTGTTTGTGATCTTCCAAACATACTGACGTCCCATAGGCGTGCTGTGTGATCTCCTGCTACTGTGACTAGCTTCAATTCCCCAGGCATCCAAGCAAGATCAAAGATTGCATTTGCATGTGCCTAAAAAAATAGCATATTTTTAGTTAATATTTTTGCATACTTCAATATCAATATAAATTTTATACTCTTTGTAATACTTCAATATCAATATAAATTTTGTACTCTTTTGTACTCTTTGTAAAATAAACATCAGATGATGCTTTGTATTAGCAATTTATTATCAAAATAAACTTGTCATCAATATATATAACTCATTACCAATATATAAAGAAAATAGCGATAAAATCTGTGTGTGTGTGTTGTTTGTTCTTAATAATCAAAGACCATTACATTATTCTGTTAATCCCAGAAAAGTTTCATTCCATGAAAATAAACAATACCTGTACTCCATCTAATGGTACATTATTTCGTCCTTTGATTGTTGTATCTTGAAGAGCAATTTGCCCCTCTTCATTAGCCAAACCCAAAATTTCTTCATATCCTGGCTTGGTAGAAAAACGGCATGCAAACACTGGTGGCTCAGAATCAGTATCAGATCTGCGTGTATTCGATGCTATTCCATGATGTAGATCATTGTACCAGCATGTCAAACGATACAAAGGAATATCATAATCACGTATAGATTCTATAAAGAAGAATTAAACACTTCAGTAAAATTACACTATCTATCATATTCTTAAAGCTCATCATGGAATTGGCTGTAAAAAATGCAAATATCGTATTATAAAAAAAATATAATTCTAATCTCCCAATACTGTGCAATTAATTTAAGCAGCTACTATGATATAGACAGCTTCATGTTATTTAAAAAAACGAGCATTTATTTAAATTTTTTATAACATTTATATTTTATTTAGTTACCAAATCCTTCTTCTCGTTTCTGGACGGTATTTACTATATTCATTTTACTCTATATCAATACCGGGAATAATTTAACATATGAGATTGTTTATATTTTTAATATACATGATACTATACGCGGGAAACTCTTTCACAGTCTGCTCTTTCTCGAAGAACTTTTTGAGTAGGTGTACACTGGTGCAATAAGTTAAAGCAAGCGGCACACGGTGCTTGTTTTCGTGTTGGATTGCTTGCTAGGCGCGTTCGAAAACTTCACCTGGGTGCTTCTCCTCTCTCTTTATCTCACTCGTGTAACTTTCTCACTCCAATGCAGCGAGTGCACCCGGATAGAGTTTTCGAACACACGCCTGGGGTGCGTTCAAATTCCCTACCCGGGTGTATTCTATTACTAGAAACACTATAGTATATGTCATATATACTATAGCACTTTTAGTATTAGAATGCACCTGGGTAGGGAATCTGAACGCAGCCTGGATAGAAATTATGAGTGCTTTCTAATTGCGTACACTGTGTTACACAAAACTAGTTTATTGATTGCATATTATCTTACAAGATATTTTAGATAATATGTGACTAATATAGCGTGTTCGACTAGCCCTGGGTTAATCGCTCCGAGAGCGATTAATGACGTCATAAGTCTCTACTAAACCAATCATAAAGCTTATAAGTATTTGTTCGACCAATAAACGTAAGCTGAATAACCCAGAGTGGGTTAACCCAGAGCCAGTCGAACATGCTAATAAACTGGTGTTGTATACGTGTGTGTCAAGATGTGTTAAGCAATTGAAAAGCACCCACTCTGTTTTGATTGGGTGCGTTCAACGAACTCAACAGTTGCACAACAGTTGAGCAATTCGTCAATGTAATTGGTCTAAAGTTAGAGATTTAACAGTAAGGACCGCTCACTGATCAGCTATGTTTTCTGAACGCTACCATTGATTTATTTCCATCTATCCATCACAGAAATGCACCAATCAGCAAGCAATCCAGTATGAAAACAAGTACCGTGTACTGCTGGCTTTAGTCCCGATCTACAATAGGTGTAATAAACTTTATGCGTCGTCTGCAATGGCTTGGTTTACATCATGCACTTGATACGCGTATCAGATACTATATTCGTATCAAATTCGTACTAAATATTTAATACACACGATGTAAATACTGATGGATCAACTTGGTGCGAGCTTACTGTTACGTCCCGGCGGGTTGCGGCCACGCTGCCGTGAAGAATAGCGCTCGAATCCTAGCACGGGATCGGATCGTAATTTTTCAGGCCAAACGAGTCGCGTGATTCTACCCGGGAATCCGTGCGATCAAGAGTAATCGCGATGGATTTCGCGCAAAACGCGTAGTATAACCCTTTCGGTGGGTCGGACAGTTGCAGGCGTTAATCGTAGTTTTGCGCGTATAGAAATAATAGGTGCTTTCTAGTTGCGTACACTGTGTTACACAAAACCAATTTATTGGTTGCATATTATCTTACAAGATATTTTAGATAATATGTGACCAATAAACTGGTTGTGTGTGTGTCAAGATGTGTTAAGCAATTGGAAAGCATCCAATGTAGATAATGACTTACCAGTGGTCGTCCACCGCGCGGTTGCTCTTTGCACCCCTGGATGGCGCTCTCGTGGCTTACGTGGATCGGCACATCCTGGATCTCTAGATGCTGCCGACTCTGGGGAACCTCGTTCTGCATCGCGCGGCGGCAAGTTCGAATATTTAAATCACTTGTAGTTGACCGATGAGCACTAGGAACACTGCGGTTTCGCTTAGGCGTAGGAGGAAATGTGCCATGTAAGGATGTTCGAATGGGAGGGAGTAGAAATAGAATTACTACAGATAATATATATATATATATATATATATATATATATATATATATATATATATATATAT